>NW_020448930.1:15480-182019 GCF_003343035.1 Apteryx rowi | reverse complement strand
GGCAGTCTTTGCATGACATCTCTCACACGAAGTCCCTCAGTGTCTCACAGCCCTCAGGAACCACCTTCAGTGTGCAATGACAAATGCAAAAAGTACTTTTCAACTTAGCTTGGAACTGCAGCTGCAGCTCAAGTCCTCATAAGGACCCTGCTTTCTAATTTCCACCCTCATTTCAAATCGCTGCATAATTGAGTAAATTCTACACCCTTTCTCTCATAAATATTTGGCTTGTTTGTTTGTTCATTTGCTGTACTGTTGCTGTTTCTATTATAAAGCCTTACCATCTTCCTTCATTAATCAGGGAAGTTTCTGTAAGTATCTCTGGGAGAAATAAAAGTTGGCGGGTTTGGACTATAAGGGCCTGTGAAAAGGCTTCAGAAAGAAGAGTCTGTGATTGTGCACACCATGATGCTTTACTGCTTTCAAAGGAAACTGCTTTCATATGGCATCACAATACAGTGAGCAACAAATAGGGATTTTACAAAGCATATTTTGCCAATTTTTAGTGGTGGGTCAGTGGTCAGAGATTTATGACAACACACAAACAAGAAGTAACTGAGGAATATGTAAGATGTGTAATCAAGAGAGTGCATTTTTCCTAGTGCTTTTACTCAGGTAAGAATAACCAGATCCAGCAATCAAACAAAACCAAACAGATTTACCTACTAGGATGAGCTAAAAATGATGCAGAAATACTCCTTCAGACTATTTTCCCCATCAATTTCCAGCATAATTAAGGGAATACATGTAATCTCAGACTGAAATTTTCAAAGCTGACTGGATATTTGCATGCCAAATTTCTAGAGAAATAAAAGGAAGCATCTAAATTCCTTGCTGCCCTCAGTGGGCAAGAATTACATGGTTTCTTCCAGATAGTCACAGCTCTAACATTTTAATAATGCTTCTAAAGGCCCTTAGGGAACTGTGGAAGAATGGTTAAGTGAAAAGGGGCATGATCTCTTAGAAGTGAGCAATCCTGTCTTCACGATGGAGGGAGGATCCCACGGCTATGTGAACTGTCCTTGAACATTCCTAGACCATTACAAAAGGGGAAGGCAAGTAGTGGTAAACAAGTAAAGGAGGGGGCCGACAAGCCCCTCCACGTGAACAGCAACTTTGCACCAATCATGTATTCGCTTTAGGCGCGTGAACAGAGACTGTAAACCAATCATACAGCTATTGCTAGCACATGCTCTATCGCCTGTCTATATATACTCTGTGTAAGCTCTAATAAAGGGAGAACGACCTTACTCATATTGAGACTCATCGTTACTCCGGGTCCGTCTCCCACTCCGATAGGGAACAAACTCCAAATACCAAGCTTCCTATGTTGAAAGGGCATGTACTGAGTATCTGTTGTTCTTGACTTTGGAGAAAGAAGCTATATATCCCTGAGAATAATTAATTCATTAACCGTCATATTGTTCTAAGTTTCAGTGGTTTAAGATGGTTTAGATTTTTGGTACTTATTTATCTGTTTTAAAACCAAAGGGACTCCAAGCTAGATTGGATAACTTGATCTCCTGCAAAAACAAGCCCATAAGCTTCCCCTGGTGATCTCTGCATAAAACCCATAATTTCTGTTTGAACACATCTTCCATAGGCATCTTCTATAGACACAAGCAGTTTGGTTTTAAACTTTTTAAGTGATGAAGAGTTCAAACCATCCCTTGGGAAGCTGTTCCAACTGGAACAACTGGTAATTATATTCTCTGTATGGAAATTTCCTTTGCTTTTCATCTGAATGAGCTGCAGTCAGCTCCCAGCTACTCTTACTGTGCTTTTGCCAAATAAGTATCCGTGGCCTTAAGAGGAGAAGCGTTAATTTATTGGGCATTGAAGTGTTCTTGTAGTTCCTTTGAGAACCGTGTTTAGTTTTTCAACATTATGTTGTATAGAGCAGTGACACCTTCTCCTAAACCCTACCTGATATTCCTTGCCACCTCCCAAGATGTCCCAAGAACTCTAATATCCATGTAGTCTTTTAGCTGTATCATCACACAGCTCCCATAAGGCAACATAACACTATTTGTGCTTGGATATTCACTATCACTGCAGATCAAAATACTTTTCAACCCAGAATCAAATGTAATACAGATTTAACTTCATGAGAAACACTGTATCAATTATGAATGATTAAAATACATATACCCCTTATTTATTCATTCAAACTGTATAATTTGCCTGCCATTACTATTTATCACCAACTGATGAATTTTTCATCATCTTGAATGAATGCTTCCAATAATTTTGATTGTCTTCAAGACCATACATATTGTTAAGAACTAAATTCTCAGCTAAGCCATGTTTCATTTCAAGCAATTTGCTCTAAGGGATATTTCAGTTTAGCTCAGTTCTGCTATTACAGAAGTTCAACAATATTATGCCCAATATGCTGAAAGACTGCCGATTTGTATTACAATTAGGCAATGATCACATTACATGAGAGATTATTCTCTCCTATTTACAGTAGATAGCTACAAGTTACAAGAAAATAGAAGCTCTGTTCATGAATGATTTACATGCTGCTGCTTCTCAAGGTTTTGTTTTATTCGAGTAGAAATTTGTGTCCAGAATATTAAAGACATTCTAATTTGTTGTATGCAACCAAAACTAACTGCATGCATTAGAGGTTTTTTTGACTCAGTCTTAACCTGGATATAAATTCCCCCTCTCTTACTTGGAGGGTCAGATAGAGTAAATCAATGTCATTCCAAGAGCTATGCTATAGTAAGCTGAGAATTATTTTTGGTAGACGTGAACATCCACAGATTCTCTTTCAGATTCCAGTCCTAACTCATAACTGTAACAGCCCTGTATCTTCTATACCAGAAGTTAAGAACTGTGAGATATGGACTGGAATCCTGCCCAGGAAATGTGTTAATCTATAATTGCTACCATTCAAAACTTACCATGTGACAAACAGTTTTCACTCTTTGGTATCTAGGAATCACTGCATTTTCCTATAATTAGAGGAGGAAGTAACAGTGATGATTGTCCTGTGATTGCTTGCTACCTGAGAGTAAACTGACTTTTAGAATGTGATTAATAGAAATGTTGAAATAAGGTTTTATAATTTAAAACACCTTTGTCTGTTTTATTGAGGAGTTCACACACGGAATGCACTGAAGTCATGCTTCAAGACAAAGTGAAAGAGATTTGAAAGAGACCTTGCAAACTGTTCATCTGTAAGAACGATGGACAATAAGGTCTTTTTTCAAGGACTTGGAAAGAAAATCAGAGTATTCATGTTTGATACCTTGGCTATCCCCCTAAATCTGCAATTCATTAGCCTGTCCATAAATGACATAACTGTTTATCAAATTATCAAACATTATGTCTTTTTTTTTTAATTATGTGTGCAAAGGGCTGAATTACTTTGTCTAAAAAAAAAGAAACTGTGTGATAAGTAGTGACAGCCACACCACCTTATCTCAGGATCTCTTAGTGCTCACCTACCTTTTGAGAGAGAAGCTTGCAGAGGACCCTGAAAGCAGAGGGGAGAAGGAATTCTGGATTTTTTTTCTCAGGACTCCGCACAAGCCAGTCTTTCACTTTGTTTCTCAGTCTAACAGCACATAACAATGACTCAATGCTGCAAAATACTCCTTGCGCTACTATATGATATTTATTTCCTGTACTGTAGCAGCTTTTTTTCCCCAGTAGAAATTTGAAAACTAAAGTTGAAAAAGGCTGACAAACTTGTTTCATAAATAATCTCACTAGAATATTTGGATTACATTGATCTGATAGCCCATTAGGCTCTTGGAACTAAGTACCCAAAAGAAGGAACAAGACATTAAGGATCTTGCTTTCCTTATGAAGCTTGAAATTTATCTATAAAAAATGTAACAACAGGATTGGCCCTAAATTGGCTGATCAATATTGTAACTTCTGAGGCACTATTACAGAGTTACCTTTGCCTAGCTCCTATCTTCACTTAGTGTGTTTTCTGAGTCTCTAATATTTAACTGGTGCTGTGCAGGGAAAGGGAAAGCAGAGTTAACATTCAGCTATGCTTCACGGTACAGTCAGAGATTTGCTAGAACCTTGAGCTCTCTAACCAGCAATGGGAAATGTAAATAAACTTGTTTTTAAATGACTCATTGATGTATGAAGCAATAATAGCACGATAGCACAAAATGGTCCTTAAGTTTTTTTCACATCTTAGCAATAGAGGATGAGATTTTACCTACAGAGGAAATCCATCACAAAACTGCCATCAAGTGCAACATATAGAACATGATAAAAGGGAAGTTTTCTCCTTGCAAGATATGCCCAATTCTCATTTGTTCTTAATCTCAGCATAGAAAAATAAATAATTAAGTAGAAGGCAATGGTAGATATTCAGTCTCTACCATGTTTGATAGTATTTATGGAACATATTCATGGTCTTCTTGAAACTCCTGGCAAAATTCCATCAAATTCAATAGTTTAGGATTAGTCCCTTGCGTTTCGACTGTACTTTTACTCCCCGATTAGTTTAACAGATTTTAAATAACATGATTTCCACCAAACAAGAAGAAAGATAGAAAAAAGAAACATGGAAAGAAAAAAGTAACACTGAAATGGGCATAAAACAAGAAAGTCATACAGAGGACTAGAACTGTAATGTCAGATGCATTGTAAATTGCTGATAAGCCAAAGACTGCAAAAGTCTATGACAGAAAGTATTACAGTCATAACTGAATCATAAATGCATTTTGTTTCCCCATATATCTCATATTTAGCTCTCTGAACAAATCTGTTTTAAAAAAAAATCAAGGATATATTCAGTAGAAATGGATAGAAAAAAATTCAGTCCAGCTGGCTTTTAACTAAATCCTGACAAATAGAAGAGAATGCGTATGTTTCTTTACTGATAAGTCTCAAGGGCATATTTTTGGCTGCTAGGAGATTGCTTTGCTCTATACTGCTAAAATATTCTGGGCACTGAATTGTATAACTGACCCTAGAAAGACACTCTCAAGTTAAAGGAACCTTCTCTTGTCCCAGAGCAGGCACAAGGGCCCTTCTGGATCCTTTGGTAATCAGTCTAATTTAGAGTCGCCTTTGTAATGCTCTCATTGAACCTGATGACTTGTGTGTCTGCCTGTACTTCTGATCTCCTTCTCATTCGATTGCTTTTCAGGCACAGCAGTGGCTATGGTCCCTTTTGAACCAACTGAAAAACAAATATTAACACTCCATAGTCATATAAAAAAAAGCTTCCACAAAGGATGAAAGCAGAATAAAAAGCCATATTTTGCTGTGAGACATGAGGTATTTTTATATTATTTTTCCTATACATTTTCATTCATACAAATATACTATCTCTTTCTATCTCTTTTCTGAAAATATACAACTCCCCATCCCCTAAAATACTACCCATTGATCCATTAGCTCAAGAATAAAGAATATTTGCATTATAATATATATCAAGTGTTGTCTAAGATAGCATAATTTCATTATAATCATCTCCTCATAATGAGCACTTTAACCAAAAGGAAGGTTACTAAGAATGACGAAGAATCAGAACATTGCTGTCTACCTATGGATTCCATACAGAATCTGCTTAGAGCAGTGAAATATCAAGAGGTTTTTGACATTCAATAAATGTCATAAGTTTCCTCTTCATAGGGTGACAAAGAACCTTGATTTATATCCAGTTAATTTTTTTCCTGCTGCAAACAAAGTAAGAACAAGCTTCCCAATAAAAAAGCATTTTTTTTAACCAACTGTCTTGAACTGGGTAACAGTGTATAATCTGAAAATAAGACCTACTGCCATGCTTTGGAAAAGCTGAAATCTTATCTCAAACAGAGGGGAGTAAATTGAAGGTAGATTTCTATTCATAAAGAAAAGGCCATGATCTTCCTACCAGAACTGTATTTGAAATATCTCACAAAAATTACTACAACACAGAAAAGGACTGAATAACCATGAATACATATTGCAACATTTCTATTCTGCATTTTCTTAAAAGCCTTCAATAGCAATAGTTCTTACTAAGCTATTTCATGTCAGGCTGTGAAGGACACTTCTGCTTGAAGAATCATGCCTCTATAAGCCATACGAGCAAGAAACTGTCCAGCACAACTACTTTGCACGGTAATTAAGCTCATAGAAATAGTTCATATGATCAGAAGTCCTGATTTACAGAGCATCTCCCAAAACATAGCCATTGAAACATATGTATAGTCCTGTCTTCCTTCTGAGGCAGGTGTGAAATTAAAGTGGAGAAAACTTGAGGGGGAAATGTGTAACAGCCATTCTAGTGTAGCTCTTACCCTTAACAAAAAAATCAATAATGTCTGTAGGCATCCAAACGTTATCTGAACCAATCTGCTCTTAATTTTCCTTCAATTTCAAGGTTTCATTTCTTCTGCTAACTTCTATTTTATATATAGATCTATTGTGTGTCATCATCATTTCCCATAAAACTCTCTCCTAGAAGTTATTCAGAAGTAAAGCTGTAAGACATGCATATTTCGTATTGAAAAATAGCAACACAAATTCAATGAAAAGTAGACTATTACAGTTGTATTTTAGTAATATTTTACTGCAGTCATTTTCAAAATACTTTTTATTAACAAGAGCCTTCCTCGCAGTTTTACTCATTTTGTCACCAAGGGGAGCAAATGAATTTCTAACTAAACCCAGGGCTGACAGTTTTGTTGAATTCTCCTCCCTATCCATTTCTTCCTATCATCTGTAGAGAAATTAAATATTATTTGGCTGGAGGGGTGGGAGTTCTGTGCATTTGTGTGATCTTTAGCTTGAGAGAGTCAGAATTTTTACATTAATTCTGGTTATGAACATTACTTCCAAGTATCTGAATGTACTCCTTGCAAAGAAAATACTGTATTAAAAGCAAACCATCCCCAACATTTTAACACACAAACTTAATGCTGTGAATTAGAGTTCAATGTCAGTGAAAATTATACTGTTATTCACTGCAGTTTTTTTAAGCTGCTTTGCCAAAGTGCATGATTGTCTCTTACACATCATAAAAATACAGAATTACAAATGAATTACAAAATTATGAAGAAATCGAGTTTATAAATCATGGAATATCAACTGAAATATTACAAATGTATGCTGTTCACCACTAAGTGTACAGATTATCAGATCTCTGACAGAGATTCTAGATCTGTCACGCAAGAATTTATTTAAAAATAAAGCATGTTACAGCCATTAACAGTAAAGGTTACACACACTGACACTTAGAATTATTGGTATGCAATGTCAGCCCTCCACTGGGAATTTGCCCCTTATCGTTATTTCAGTGTTGTACCTAGCATCTTCAGTTACTGACCATCAGCCCATACTGCTAGCTCTGTACAAAGAGAGAATAAAAAGGCCATCGTTTCCAAAAAAAGCTTCCAGTTTAAAAGAGCAATCACAGATGAATACACAGAGACTGATGAGGAATTTAAAGAAAAAATAAAAGACATTAGACAGCTTGACAGTGCACAATTGCCAATAATATCCACACAAAAGGAGCTGAATTCCCTTCACTCATCTGTACATAACTACAGAGCAGATGTGTGTATCTGATCAACTCACCCTAAGGTCCTCTTATATATAATAAAAAGGGAAGTATGTACTTTTAGGATGCAACTCATCCTACTTGGCTTAGATGTCTTTTAGATGATGTTTGACTCTATCCCTGGAAGTACCTATTTCTTTCTATTAACTATAAGAAAATATAGATGACTGAGAGGTATCAGCCTAATTGTTGTCAGAATCTCTGTTTCATGTACCTGTTGTAGTCAACAAAGCAAATGAGAGTTCTGAGGAGGTTTTGAAGAGGTTAATGAGTTCCTTTTCTGCATATATTCTCATATGAACCAATGAGTGCCAAAAAGGAAACTTCCTATGTGAATGAGAAAAGTATATAGCATAAGTGGATCTTGAAAGATCTGCAAAGACAATGCTTTGCATTAAACGTAATGTACTTAAGAAACAATACCAAAAGATACAGATGCATTTGCTGAAGGGTATGCCCAGAGGTAACAAGCTGCAAAAGAAGAGAAGTAGACCAAGGACAGGAATCTATTGGGTCCCCATTGCTTACATGGGAAAAACAGCCTGAGTGTAAAATTTTACAGTTAAATGGGTCTAAGGAAAATTCATATAGTGCAAACTGTGGAGATGTAGAATTAATATATTTTATAACAATGTAGATACGCTGGAGATTTGATTTTATTTCAGTTTTGATCTAATACTGAGAAAATTCCATTTAGTTATAACTGCAGATGTGCTGGCAGGTTGGAAGGACACTAAGCTTTTCCAGTACTATTTTATCTGAAGTTTATCTCATGACCTATGAGCTCTTTAGTGTCACCATTGTTTGTATAACATACCTTGGGCTGGGCTAGTCTGTTTGTCTGAAACGGTTTCCCACACTGAGACAGTGTTTGATTTATCTCCCAATGTTTATGTTACTGAGAAGTGACCTACACAGGACTGGGGGCTAGTACTATCTATTTTAGTTGGCAGAAAAAATATTGCATAAAAATGTACACTTATTTACCTGCACATTACTACCAACCTACACACGGTCTGATAATTTCATAATAATAAATACAACATTTCAGTGAACTCAGTTTTATTTTCACCAGTCAAAACAGGTTTACACAAAGCTATTTTCACAATCTGGCACTTCTTCCTCTCTTTTTTTCCTAGATTTCCAAGAAAAGAAAGGCCTCTTTTAAGTTCCCTAGGTAAAATATCTATTTCTTTTGTCATAATTCCTCCATCAGAGAAATAAGGACAGAACACAACTCTTGTTTGGTATTGACATGTAAACATATCACATTACTCTTATAGATCCACAAAAATTAATTAAAACTTTTTTAAACATTTTATTTCCTTAGCAGTGTTTGAATTCAGTGACTATAAAAAGCATTCAGGTTTAGTAAAAGACAAACAACCCAAGATGAGCTGCCAGTGCAATGCAGTGGCAGAAAAATTTATAAACGTCTTTGTTGAAAGTTTAAGACCATGTTTCCCTACTGTGCACAAGCTTCATAATATAAATTACATCAGCTTAAATTTAGCAAAGTGTTTTAGTAAAACCGACAGCCTGATTTTTGTTTTTTCAGTGTGGATTTTTTTCAGTGTCTGTTAGTTTCTTGTTTATTTTTTCCCAATAGTCCTGTCAAATTTGACCAAGTTATGTGGTATTTCTAATCAATGTTGGTGAGAGATCAGAAAAAAGGCACCCATTTTCCTTCTCGTAATTTAAAGCAAGTACCTGGTAGTTGTGCAAGTACTTTGTGCCCATTATAAATCAAGCACCATTGCTACATAAAAATAAGCAGTTAAAGATCTGATCCATTGAGAGTATGGCCTGCAAAAGCTACATACTGTTTTTGTCTTGTTTTACTCAGTATCTTCTTCATTTAAACTTCATCAAACAGTTGAACATGAGGTTATCTGTGCTTTGAAAGGACCAAATCAAAGTATAAAATCCCAAGGTTCTTCTGTCCACTTTTATGCATTCTGGTAGCCTATGTTTTCAGAATTTGAAAAGATCCCAAAAAAGAGAAAGATGCATTTCAGACACACTTGTTTTCATCTCAGCTCAGCAAGACAAAACTTGAACTCAAATTGATTATGCTGCACATAAAATGCAAGGGACCATTATGCAATAGAACATAGSTCAAAATAAAAATGAAAGAATAAAAAAAGTAAGAGGTAAGCCAAACGGACAAGCATGAATCATAGCCAAACGAGTGAAAGATGCATCTACCATTCTGTTCAAGATGAGTATCATGCTGGACATACTGAAAAAGAGGATGCAGAATTCTGACTACTTAAGAATTTAGAAATCCCTACAGCCTTCCCAGTGTCAGCTATTGATAGACTCCCTTGCCAATTTATGATTAAATTCACCTATTATTTAGGTTGCACTCATAAAGCAGGCTGGCAGGTGGGTCAGTGGTCCCAAAGCCCTGGGGGAAGCCTGGAGTGGAAAGCTTCATGAGAATTTCTAATGGACTGAAATGAGGTTGGAAAAGAACAGGAAAAACGAAGAGCCTGCAGCAGGCTTGAAGAGCATGGTTGAAGAGCTCTTCCAGAGGGGAAGCAGAGGTGGAAATTTCTCACACTGTCCCAGAGATTTATCCAAAAGCTTACTCCTTACCTAGGCGCTTCTCAGTGAAACACAATTGACAATGTTTATGCAATTACACTGCCTCTGCGAGACTGCACTGCTGTTCCTCAAATCCTTTATGGACAAGAATTTTAAGGTTTTGATATGTTCCAGAGTGCAATGACAGCAGAGAGGAACACAAGTTATCCGTTCTTTCAGTGATCACAGATACTACAGATGTAAACTGCTGTCCAAGGGTGCTGCCTCCTGGCCATGGCCAGTGATGGAGCCTGTCTGTTCCAGCAGCTGGGCTTTAGCCATTCTAGCTTTTCAACCAGCTCAGCATTCTTTCTGGTTATGCTCATTTTTAAATATTTTTGGTCCAATTTTTTCTTCCTCTCTGAGCCATGCCTTTTTATTTAGAACTTATTTCATTCAGGCCTCCTGAAACTTCGAATAGCCATGTCTTTAGGCAGAATCTATATCTTAGTATTTTGATGCATTTTCACGCTGACATTTAGAAGTATTGTCCTTTGCTTTCAACTAGGGTTGGTGTTTTAGATTTCATTCAGTTTCCAAGTTAATTGTTATTCATGTTTTCTAAATGGGAAGACTGCCTAGAGTTGCTGAGGTCTGCTCTTTAGTGACCTTGTTTTCCTGAGAGCTGTTAAAATATAAAAATATTTAATATATCGTCACATATATTTCCAGTTTTCTAGTGTAAGTATACTACGGGTTTTTTAGTCCTATACTGTGAAAAACGTCATCAGTTTTGTGGATTTTGTTATTAGCAAAATTTTTTTACAGAAAAATGTGTATAAATCAAACATTTAATATTACTGTCTTGGATGTAGTACACCTATTATATCATTATAAACATTAAATCTTTCTTTTAAAAGTGAAATGAAAAGACATTTGGTTAGTGATCTGGTATATCCTCTTTGTAAATATTTATCCGTTTTTCCATTCTTCCCCTCTTCTGCTGATATTTTCTTAAGGTTTTAGTAAATTAATTAATCTTCTAGCAATTGGGGCTTTTATTTTCTTCTTACATAGAGTTTCTATATATAAAACTAATTTCTTCATAAAGACTGAAAGCATTGGGGAGGGAGGGGAGGATTGTTTAGGTTTTTGTCTTAACTTGAGGGCCTATATTATGATTTTGCCCAGCCTTTTTTATCTGATCTCTATCCATTCCAAATGAATTTTGGGCCCTCCATGAACTATCTCAGAATACTGAACATGCCCTCAATTTTTCCTCTTTTTGATATTCAATCAAAGGATTGTTACTCTTAGTTTTAGACTTATCATGAAAGTCCAGGTGCATATTTTGACCTACATGTTTCCCTTCTTGGTTGTCATGCCTTTCATGTTTTTACTTCTCTCAAGATCAAAATAATTGATTGACTCATTTTCCAAGTGGTAATACGTGCTGGAAGTCGGAAAAAGGCAACAAAAAAAACAGAATATTAAGAAGGACTTTTAAACAAGAATAATGGAGAACATTAATAATAAAGAAGAAAAACCAACAATGAATCTAAAATGGCTATTCTAATGGCTACTGAATTCAGTATTTCAGAATATAAATAAAGAAAAATGCTATTAATAGGTAAGAAGTATATAAGATCTATCCACTTTTCATCCCACAGTATTAAGGAAATTACCTAAAATGCATAAACAACCAGCAATTATTTCAGAAAAGTCATGGTGGACTAAGGAGGGGCCAGGTAAAAATTGCACTAACAATACTTGAAGTATATAAATAAGATACAAGCAATTATAATATTAGAATTTCAACTGAAAACCCTAATAAAATAAGACATCTATTATTAGTAGAGAAAAAGGTACTGTTATGAAGAGATCAACAAAACCTTGGTCACTAAACAACAGAATAAATCTTGCAATTCAGTAACTACTTTGATCAAACTAAGTAAACAATCAGTGAAGTATAAACTAGTGACTAGGATAGAGGACTGCACCCCAGAAATGTACCACAGCTCAGTTCTGTGAAAGAGGTTATTTAACCTTGTAAGTTAGGGTCTAATCTATCTCTGTTCTTTTTGTTTTAGAGCTTGTTATGTTCCTACCTTTCAGGTGTTTTGTGAAGATAAAACCCATTAATGATTATAAGATGCTCAGCTACAACAGTGACGGGCGCCATAAAAATGCCCAGAAAGGTAATCAGAAGGGAATGCATTATCATACCTTGAAGTTGAATGTATTATCATATATATAGATAAATGTAAACATAATACCTAACCACAGCCTAATGTTTATTTTAGTCTGGATCTTGCCCTTTTGAAATTAATTGAGCATTGTCTCATGAGCTGCAAACATGAGTCAATATGCTTTGGCCCTTAAAATTTTAAAGTTCTCCATGAAGGTGGATTTGCTAAATATGTCAGTCTTACTGAGAATAGGGAACAGAGCAGAACTAAAACTTAATTAAGGTCTCCAGAACATAGTGCAGTACATTGAAATACCCAGTTTTACTGAATAGTTCCTTTGATTCAAAAGGAATACTTATGTACAATATTAAGCATTGTTTGAGAGTTTGACTGAATCATGGACATAACTATTTAAGGTATCAAGAGAAGAAATCCATGGCACATTACTTGAACTGACAAATAATACTTCATTGAGAGGTATTCTAAGTATTAAAGGAGATCAAGCAATACACAACAGAGTTAAGGAATTTAAAAGTAAGATCAAGGCATAAAAATGCAATTCAGTGTAGACAAATACAATTATGTTTCTTTATCTTGCAAATATTTCTGTGTATGCTAGGCATCATGAGCAGACCCATTTAATTTAATGGGTCACAGAACATAGATATATGAATATGGCTTAAACATGGTTAAAATCCATTATTAAATGAGCTTTTGAAAATTATTATGAAATTAAGATTAATTTTTATTCTTTAGGTGAGCCTAACAATATTTTAAAATAAAATTATTTTCTATATTTTTTTCTTTACAACATCACTAAACCAATAATTGCTAACCAAAGAGAAAGGAAGATGCAACGTAATGGTGTAGGTGCACAGACACTGATCTCATTTCACTCCATTATACAACATTTCAAATGTATTTGTAGATCACAGACTGGATGTTCATCTGTAATTTCATGTTTGGCTAAAAGGAACTGAAAGAAAGTCTCAACCAGCATTACCTTTGCCCTGCAGAATAACTGATATCTGTCCTTTTCATCTGGTGACTAAGAAGCCAGCTCTTTAAATTGTGTGATGGTTCACACTGAGCCAACACCTTTCTGCTAGCATTCATAGAAAAATATTTGTGACTTTGGCTATGACTCTGCCTCATTTGCATTTGCTTTCCATAATATTCCAGCAACAGTTTACTGACCAAAAATGTTATAGGAGCAGTGAATTGCCAACAATTGTTAGAAAATATTAACAGCAGGCAACTTTTGAACTTACAACTAAAAGTATTAAGAAATACTCACTCTCTCTCACTGACCAAATTTTCACTCTCAGGCAGAGATATATTGGCAGAGATAAGAAGAAATAGCTGCATATCTAATCAAAAGTAATGCACCCCACATGATGAATATTCTCAAAGACTTCTCATAAGCAAACTGTGGGCCATTACTTGTGGAAAATGTTTGACAGATGCTTTTGAATAGCAAAGAGAATTGAGATAATCATAATATGCTGACAATTGTGTAAATGAAACCCAGAAAACTCTCAGTCCTATAGGATGTTGTCTAAATATTTTCTTAAGTATGTTGCAATTTCATGTGTGTATATAAATAGAGAGAGCGAAAAAAAAACCAGAGAGAAAGGGAAGGAGGTATGGACAAAGGAAGAGATTTTTAGGTAGCTTTGGAACAAAGAAACTTTAAACATGGGCACCATGCTTAACAAGCAAATCAGGGCAGCAGCAGCATCTGCCCAAATAGCCAGGACTGCTCACAAGTAACCTAAATGCAGAAAGTGTTTGTAATATAGACCTGGAATTTACACTTGAGTAATCTCACATTTTTTATGATTTTTCTTCGCAATATCCTTGGGAGGCAGGGGAAGTACTAATATCCCTACCTCACAGATGACCATACATGCCTCACAGTAGTGAATGACTTGTGCTAACTCTGTTACAGGGAGGTCTCAAATCATTGGACTTCCCATAAAGCCACAAATAATTATTTTCTTAGAAGAAATTGATTAGAACCCTGATTTTAAAATCTACATAATGCCACTTCTGAAATCCTCAAGATTAAGTTTTATTTATACAGAACATTTAAAATTACTGTTTCATATTTTCCTACAGATGTCCCAGCTAATTTTCAATTCACTTCTGTCTAACTTACAGCACTTGAACACATGGAGGTGGATTCCCCAGTGCAGACAATGCAGACATGCAAACTGCAGACATTTGTAAACTAGAGAGTGTATCTACTATATTCTAATCTAGAGAGGGCAAAATGCTGGAAAAGAGCACCTGGCAGCTCACAGAGCTGAGGACAGGAAGAACTGAGAAAGACAGATTGTCTCCTCTTTCCCTTCACGTGCAATGTCTTTCATCCCTTAGCCTAAGTAGGTAATTTTCCAAATGGTACCATTAGTTGTAGCAATTGTAGTATAAATTAAAGCTATGCAACTTTTCTTCTGTCTCAGGCTAAATCTGTGCCTTTTAAAGCCTGCTGCTTTACTCAGACTAGCTGCCTACTCTGCAATGAGGAAAAATCATCTTTCCTAAACAAAAAAATGTTTCAAAAGACTGAGAAATACCTTTAAAAATGCATGACAGACCTATTAAAAGAAATACTTGTAAATCTGTACTCTCTGGCTTGAGGGGTTTATTGGGCACTTCTTCTGAAGCCAACTCTTTCATATTCTTGAAATGTTAAATAAACAAGAAGAGTTGGTTCAGTCTTAATCCCAAGCAAGTCTTCTGTATCACTGCTTACAAAATGGATCTATGGCTCATTCTGAAACCAGCACAAGCAAAAGCCAGGTTACCCGGACTCCTCACTTGTACAGTCAGCTCCTGGTTACCCACGGTTCTTTATTTAGGTGCAGATTCCCCATGGTAAGGGTGAGGCAGCAGTTTAGGTCCAGCTGTTTAGGCCCAGCTCTTGTTCAGCAATAGCGTTATCAGACCCACGCTGGGTGTCAGCATCGCGCTCCCCAGGATTCGAGGAAGGTGTACTGAAAGGGGGCAGCACGTGGCGTCTGGCAGTTAGTGTCCAGGGCATAAATTTTACCAGCCTAAGTTTCTGCAGGACAGGAACATATTCTTTAGTCCTTACGTTATCTGTGTTTTTCCATTATCTGGGGTATCCCAGCAGCCCACTGTCCCTGATAATAGAAAGCTGACAGTATTCCTGATTCTGCTACACGGTTAAAATAGCAGTCAATCATAGAGCTTTATTACATCTCAGTTCATCTATTTGTATAATTGAAGTAATAATATCAGTGTATTTTACTCCCAAGCTGGAGATGAGCTGGAGTGACACTTACTTAATGTCTCTAAAACCTTTCAGATCCTGGGATGAAAGGCTCTGAACACTAGGAGGAGTTGTTACGGCTTTTTTATTACAGCTGAAGAGTCATCTCGTTGGAATCCTATCAATATCAGATCTTTTATTTCTAATTTAACATCTTCCTGATCAGTCTGGTCAGCCTATGTGCCAGGCTGCCCTGTTCTCTTTAGTGCAATGCAGACGATCCTAGTTGGAATATTCAAACAGTGGCCATATGCTCCACAAAACCTAGATATTTGATTTACTTTACTTATCTATGAAAAATTATTTTCAGACTCATTTCCTCTTTTCTTCTTTGATTTGAATGTTTGGAAGAATCCTCAAAAAGATCACTTGCATGTTTTTCTCCTTCAGCATCTCTTTGAGTCTTCTCAGCAAATTGTCAGCAAATTGTCAGCAAATGTCAACTTCTAGAAGTAGACTTTGGTCTTCTAGAAGAAAGTATGCCATTCTGTTGTCCATTTATCCTTTGCAGAGCACTACTTTAACTCTATTTTGAATAGAAGCTCTCATAAGGATAGTTTGTCCCTCTTTGATGACTTAAAATAGGTCTGTGTATTAGTTACCTTGTTCTTTATAATGAGGAGGAATTTTTAAGTATGCCCCCTACATTGCCTGTCCATTTGACTAGTTAGATCTTTTTCAGGCTAAGAACCTGATAGCGCTGCCAAGATTCCCCTGGTCCTCCTCTTCCAATAGCTGCAGCCTGTCCATTGCTTCCCATCTGGCAGAATGCTACTTTGGTCTCTTTGGTCTCTAACTTCTTGCAAATATGCACTTCCAGTCCTTCTCAGTGATCTTTTCTCTCTGTGGTTCCTCTGACACCAGTTTCTTCTTCTATTTACTTCTGCATTGGCAATGCTTCCTAAATATATTACTCTAACTACTGCCTTTGAGAAGATAACAAATTTTCTAAACAATGGAAATATGTTACATTTAGTTTGTCTGGACTACAACAGAATATTTGATTAATATAAGCACAATTAGCACAGAAAATGAACTAGCTTACGGAAAGACTACAAATAGGTTGTGCTGAAAGAACAGGCTGGAACTAAGTTGTTAACAGAGTTCTGTAAGGACCCTTCTTGAGACCAATTTTATTTAATATTTTCATTATATGGCACACAAAAATAGGGAGGCTAATGAAACTGTGGAACAAATTGTGGAAGAAATTTGGCAAGCCTCACAAATATGAACGAAGATCAGAATATCTTTTAGGAAGAACTAGATGACTTCTTTTAAGATAAAGCCATGGAAATGGAAAAAAATGGAACAGTACAAAGTACAAAACCATACATTGTAGTAGCACTGGTTTCTGAGCCACTGAGTCCCATGGCTCATTTCAAAACAGATCTGCAAGAGCTTAATAAGAAAAACAATTTTCTATTTGCTGCACAGCAATGTCCATATATAACAGTTCAAATTTTCATGTTAGATGGAAAAAAAGGAGGACATACAAATTGAAAAAGTCTGAAAATCACTCATTTAGGGATTAGCAAGAAGAATTTCTGCTAGAAGGTAGAGGGAAAGTCAATATTTGGAGGTGAAGGAGGAGGAAAAAGACCTGAATGTATTAGTAAACAATTTGCAACCATGTGGCACTCACATGATATAATTGTGAAAAACTTAAATGTGTTCCTAAGAGATTTAGATAATTCTACTGATGATAAGAAAATAACACAGTTAATGAAAAAAGCACTGTTGGGACCTTACCTGGAATTTTTTGCATAGTTCTGTTTTCCTATGTTCAAGAAAGATTTCTCAAAAGTAGAACGGATGCACAGAAAGTTTATTAGGATAAGCAAGGAAATGACAAGCCTTTTCTGTGAACAATACTAAAAGGAGTAGCTATTCCTTTTGGTCAACCTAAAAAAAAGAAAACTAACAGGAGACATTAGATGTGAAGAATCTTTTAAGTTCTTCTTTGTATTGGGCTTTCCAGAAGAGGCCCTGTAGGTCCTCGTGGACAAGCTGACCATGAGCCACCCATGTGCCCTTGTGGCCAAGAAGGCCAGTGGTATCCTGGGCTGCATTAGGAAAAGTGTCACCAGCAGGTTGAGAGAGGTGATCCTTCCCCCCTACTCAGGACTGGTGAGGCCACACCTGGAGTGCTGTGTCCAGCACTGGCTCCCCAGTAAAGATAGGCACGCACATACTGGAGCAGGTGCACCAAAGGGCCACAAAGACGATTAAGGGCCTGGGGCATTTGTGATACAAGGAGAGGCTGAGAGAGCTGGGACTGTTCAGACAGAAGAGAAAGCTCACAGGGATTTTAACAATGTGTTTAAATACCTGATAGGGGAATATAACAAAAATGGAGCCCTACTCTTCTCGGTGGTGCCTAGTGAAAAGACAAGAGGCAGTGGGCTCAAATTGAAATAGAGGAAATTCCACTTAAACATAAGAAAAAAACTTTTTTTATTGTGAGGGTGGCCAGTCACTGGAATAGGTTGCCCAGAGAGCTTGTGGAGTCTCCCTCCCTGGAGATATTCAAAATCTGACTAGACATGGACTTGGGTGACCTGCTCTAGTTCACCCTGCTTTGAGCAGTGGGTTGGACTAGACAGTCTCCAAAGACCCCTTCCAACCTCAGCGATTCTGTGATTCTGCAGTAAGAATAATATTAGCACAATACAAGTGGGCATGGTATAATCTATTGATAAATCTATTTAAGCTGGAAATTACAAGATTTCCAGCTGTCAGAACAGTAACACTGCAAGAAAGAGCTCCTACTATGAGTAGTGAAGATAAACACATACCTGCAGTTTTCAAGAAAAAACTTGTTAAATACATGAAAGGCATTATATGGCACACTGGCCTATGAATACCCAACTGAAGTCAGTGATCCAGAAAATCTCATCCAGTCCTATTTGCACTGTATGAAAGCATTTTATATGTAATGCTGTGTTTTCATGCTCATCTCAGCCTTCAGAGGAAAGGAAACAGAATTAATCTGTTTTAGTTTGGGAACACAGGCACAAACCTGGGATATGCCTCTTCTAATTTTATCCACGCTGAAAGAATGAATGTAGACTATGGAATAAGTTTTTAATTAAAAGTCACTGCATATTTTATACGATGTTTCTTCTGTCATTTAGATTGTCATGTATCCAAGGTACAGCATGTAAACATGTGCGTAACTTTTAAGATGTGAGATATCTTGCTAATTCTACTGAGACAGTGCAAATATCTATGCATTTTTTTCTGAATTGGGCCTTATATTCTACAAATCAAAGATAAATTTAAGAGATATCTACTAGAAACCTTCTTAGTTAGTTAAAGGAGAGCCTATTCCCTTTTAAAAATAGAAATTGCTCACTTAATCAAATACAGTTAGCATGTCTGCTGACACAACCTGCTATGAATCTACTATGCCTTCATGCCTTAATGCCTTCATTTGCTGTCTGGATAAGAGCAACACAGCACCATAATTTCAGAAAAAAATGAAGACTATGCAGGCATTATACAAGCAAGTGTGTTACTATTTCAATTTATCTTCCTAGTATTTCTTCTGTAAATCAATACTGAAAAATCTCTTTGAAATTGGTAATCAGTGAGATTACTTGTTTAAATAAACTAAGCCATCCTTAGATGGTCAGCATCTGGCATGACCAATATTTGTAGATATTCAAAAGATAAAAGGAAAAATTCAAGCAGGATATTTTAAAACTAATGCCATTTTTACGAAAAAAAATCTAATATAAAGTAGTCTTGTCATATTCTCTTTCCATGTATAGTTAGAGTTACCTGTCATGGAAATGAATTACCAGGTTTTCTATAATGACAAAGTGCCTCATGACAAAACTACACCTGAAATACATAGCTAACTTAAAAAGTCACATAACAGGCATACAGTTTTAGTAGCACTTCAGATTCCCTTGGTAAGTTTTCTTCTATCTTTTTTCTGATTTTTCTGACATGACCAAAACATCAAAATCTATTCACCTTCCCAATCTATCTTACATTCAGTCTAATTCAGGCTAGTTCTCTCACTTACGCCAAAAAATTGTGTGTGGGAGGAGGGTGTTTTGTTTTATACAGAGGACAATCACTTGTTCTATTGAATTACTGAGAGAGATCAACTGGATAGAAATATCCAGTGTTTCCAGATATATGTGGAATATGTGGACTATAAAAATATCCAAAGGTAGGTGAGGTTGATCATTTGGGTCTACTGTGGTCCATAAAATAGTTTGGATCCATGACTGTATATAAAAGAAATTATAAAACTCAGGCAGGCACAACCAGTTTTGTGGTAAGGTTAAGGCTATATTAAAATAAAATAAATAACATGTTCCTTTTTCACAGTTAAGTTGTGTACTTGAGGTACAGCCATTCATCCCTAATTCCACCCACTGAACATAAGTCCCCATTCAGTGCTCTTCTCTCATCCATAGATGAATAATAGACTGCTTTGCCTGAATATGTATGTTGTTTTGACAAGGGAACCGTGGTACCAAAATGCTCAGTACCTCCAACTCTCATAACAGCTGCTAAAAGTACTTTTTTTCTCCTTGTTATGTCTAGAAGAAAAGATAGTGAGCCACTGGTAGCATTCTGTTCTACGATTGGTTTCTTTATGCTGGTAATCCTTGAATAGTGCACATTTGCTGAGGTTAAAGAAAAATTCCTCATGTATATTTTTGGTTTCACTTTGCATACAGGTGTTAAAAGTGTTAAAAGTACTGCAATCAATGATGGTCAATTTACAGGTATAGAAATATCTTTATTATATGTTGGGTTTCAGAATATTTAACTCTGGTTAATTCCATCACACAAACACCTTCTTCATCACTGGTAAACAGATCTCTAAACACTCTGCAAGGAAAGGCAGCTGATGTCAGTGCAAGCAGGGAAAACACTAATATTACATCTGGTATTTATTTATTTTCTCTTGTTTTGCTGTTCTCAAATCTAAAACAATAGCCACCTAAAATTAAAATGTTCGTTCTTCTGTGTACTAGCTTTGTGAGGAAGTTAAAATAACATCAAAACTTTCAAAAATGAAAGAATGGTAAAATAAAGTGTAGAAGAGACAGATTCTATGTGAGAAGTACTGAGAAACTTAGGAGAAAGCTCAGCATAGCTTAAACTGCAGTGCCATGTCATCCAGACAAAATCACAGACAGAGGACCAAGGATCAAAAGCGCCTCAAGGCCCTGAGAACATGGACTGTTTCTGGTTGGATCCCAATGCCCAGGGTGAGAAGTTGTTATATGTTCTCTGTAAATAAATAAGATTGTGTTTGATATATGGCTTACTTACCAATTTCATCTTAATGCTGGATTAAACTACAGGAGCTGAATTTAGGTAACTCCTGCAGTCAGAAAGTATGGCATAATGGCATGTATATGGAATCAGTGTGACATAAATCAATATGGTATCCATACAGTTACTCCTATGGACCTATTCCTGTCATGATTTTGCTTGGCAAATGATGAGAAGACACATACAGGAATGACTGACTTGGACTGACTTGACTCTTTTTGTCCATGTTTTCTGAACTGCTTCACTGTTTCATAATTACTAGGCAAAAGGCCACTTATTTAAATATGAAATACTTACAATGATGGCAAAAAATATATTTATTTGAATTTGTGCAGCAATCTATCATGAGGAGGGAGCTTCATTAAATCAACAGCATTATCTTCCCAGGAACCTCTTCTGAATCATCAGATGCGAGCAGAATTACCCATGAGGCAATCTGGCCAAAAATACCAAGGCAGTGAGGAACAGCAATTCACACCTGAGATTTCATTATACTTCAGTTCAACTGCTTTATTTTTATCTGAGATTTTCACTGCAAAATTAACTTCACATCTTACTTGTGCACTGCTGCTTATCAGCTTCTCAGTCAAATATAAAAACACTGGACCCAGAGAATGAACAAGTTCTCCCATATCTCACACTAGAGGATTATTTAAAGGATGAAAGCATATTCACAGCCTCTCTGACCCAACTCAATGGGACCATGTCACCAGATGGAAAATGCCCCTGCTTTAGCATCCCACAGCTTAAAGCTCAGTAGCTTCTATACTGGAAAGTAAAGCTTGAATTCAGGCTTCCCAGAAATCCTATCTGCCTTGGAGACGTCAAAGTCCCCATGGCTAGCCAGCCACCTATTCATTTCTACCCATCATTAGCAATGGGACACTGACATACGGACAAATCAGGTATCTGGTGGCAGACTGGGCTGGCACATGGATTTCAAGGCCCAAGTGCATGGACTGGAGGAGAGGGATAGCAAGAACATTGCTTTGTCCCGGGTACAGTAAGAAGCTTTCAGCAAACCCTCACCAGGATGGTTTGCATCCAGGCCAGTACTCAAAGTATAGCTATGTGTTGGTGAAGTCCGGGTCACTCAGGACCAGCTGCAGGTGACTTTCCAGACCTTGGCTTATTGTTAATTACCACACCTGCTTTTCTTAGGACCCTGCACCATGGAGGGCTGAGTGCCTACATGCTGTACTGTAGACAGAGAGGAGGATCACAAAAATCTATTTGCTATCCTTTCCCTTGTGTAAGAGGGAGACAAAAAATCTTTAGGAGAACAGGAGCTTTAAATTAGGTGCTTTTGTTCCTTCATGCTGAGAGGAAAGCAGGAAGAGAAGCAGCACAGGGAGTGCTTCTAGGATTACAGGTTGGACATGGTATCAGGGCTTCGCTCACGGTAATTAAAGTACAGCAGAAACGGGAAGTGAGGCCGGAAGGGGACACATGCTTCTCAGGGAGGGGGAACCCAGGCGTGACAGAAACACAGTCACAGAGAAAGTGCGCCTCCTCCTCGCCAAGGGACAGGCAGATACTTTTTGAGATCCTATAGCTATTTTTGTCATGATTTTGAACACTTTAATTAAAATAGTCAAATTGATAMTGGCTATAGAAAGAGTGCAATTATATAAGGTTATATTAGCATTACTTATATCACTTCCCATCTGGAAGTAGTTATATCAGTAAAGGGGARTTTCTATCTATTTAAATATATCAACATTATTTTACCTGTTTAACTGTACAGGTTCAAGTCCGAGTTTCAAAATGATCCAATGCTTCAAGCTAAATAAATTTAACATAAAACACTACTCCACAACCAGGCAGGACAAGGAACACAGTAACTCAGCTAATATAATGATATCTCATGAAGCTGCAGTAAATCTGAACATTTTCATGTGTGACCATACCTTTAAAGTGACACTATACATAACTGTATAATTAGATTGCTCACTTGTGATATATATGTAGTTACTTACATTACTCTATATAAATATCTATATATAACATAGTGCAACAAACCCACTGCTGGCAGAAAACTGTTGGCAGCTGTGAGAAAAAGTGCCAGCACATACAGTTTTAGAAATATAAATGATGACCCAAAAACCCAAAGAACCAGATGCTGGTAGGGGACAGACAAAACTGCCATTAAAAGCAGAGCAAACAGAGCAGAAGAACCCTTGAAACAGAGAAAAGATAAATAGAGACATGCGGAAACAGGGAAGACTGCAGATTAATAACATGGGTCTACTTTTGCCCTTAGTTGAACAAAAGGCATAATTTTCAGGAGCACACACAAAAAAAAAGAAATTCAAGCCAAGGAAACCTGTGATATATTTCCAGTTTTTCAAACTGCAAAATGTAAAGCAATATACTTGAATAAAGCACACAGCTTTACTACAGTAAAGAGAAAAATTTTTTAYCCTTTTAGAGAAAAATGGTTTAGATCTTCCCACACAAATGTAGAATCTGCAGAAGTCTGAAAAGTTTTCCAGGATATCTCAAAAGTCTGATTTTTCCCAGCTGGAGATAACATTCCATTTGCATGACAAGAAATCAATTGCTAGCACCCAAGCAACTGTGAGAGCTGCCGTATTCAAAGTGTTACTTTATAAAAATACTTGAATGTCACCTGGTTCAAATATTTGGCTTATCAAACACTGAATACCAGGGTTATTTGCTAATAAGATAGTGACCTGGTGTTAATGTGCAATGAGAAGCCTTTATGTGGAAGTTGGAGTAACTCTTGGACACTTAACTGCCTATCAGCTTCAGATGACATGACACTGCCTGCCAGAAAATAGTGTGTTGGCCCCCTCCAGTGTCACAGCAAACTAAGTGTGTCAGCTGTGGTATGTCAAATCAACATGCCTGCTAGTGACTCACCCTTTTATTTGTTACGCTGGTCCTACAGTTTCACAACAGCAGATAAAACTATTCTTCAGCAGCAGCTAGCCCTAAGAAATAAAATATATATATACGTTAAAAATAGTAGACAACATATGGGGGTTACTCTACTTTTTAAAAAGGAATGTAGCAAAAAAATATTTTTAGGAAACAGATTTTAATAAGAAACTGGTAAGTGACATGCAAGATCTGGCCAGGGTTAAAATCATTCCTTCTTTCTTTCTCTCCTCTTGCCCTTCCTCCTTGCTTCTATTTTTCAGTGAAACATTTTCTTCTAAACCTGAAAACCTTTTTAAAGTTTTTTGTTAAACTAAATGGAATCCATTCATTTCAGCTTTCTCCCTGTATAAACTGTTCCATATACTTCTAAAGCTATCTTCATCTGCACAATGAATAAAGTATTAAATTATGAAGGCAGATGTGCTACATGAGGAGACAGGAACAACACAGTACCAAAGCACTTGCCTCCTAGTTTCAGTCCCCATAGGTGCATTTCACATAGTGACAAAGCAGCGGCACCTTACTTCAAGAGTACCATGGTACCAAGATACTTCTTGGACCCTAGTACAGCTGAAATTGCCTCCTTGAGTTTCACGCACCAAAGCTCTGAGAAGAGCTCCTCAGAAAAAGGAAAACACATTTTTCCTTTCTCACTCATTTTTCACTGAAATTTTTGCCACAGTCTCAGGACCACTATCCTAAATAAAATACGTACTGCATACTCAAGGTTGGGAAATCCAGGAAGAGCTCTGCCAATGCTCTTAAAAGGGCTAGCAGAGTACTGCTGAGCACCTTTTTATAATACCCTTTCCTAGAACTGTTGGTGTCTCACTCTAGCTACCAAAGGACTGAATTTCCACTTCTGGAAGTCAAGAATCACCCAAGTTCAACTGACTGCACATCACAGTTTGAAAAATGACCTAGGACCAGCTGTATCACTCTGTACAACCTAGAACATTTTCCAGCACCTGGAAAACCTGGCCAACATATGCAAAGTAGCAATCACAGAAAACAATACAGCTTCCCAAAGTCCTCCTAGCACACCTGGGGCTGGCAATAGATTTTGGGGGGAGTAATTTCTTTAAAAGCCTCAAACTTCTGGTTAAAAATTGGAAAGGATTATTTTCCATAATAATCCACCCAACTTTTTTTCAGAAAAAAGCTTGTGTCAAGGCTCAAAGGATTTTCTCTCAAGTTTACACTCAAGTCTCTTGCCTTGTAACAGGTCATCAAGTCTAGCTATCAACCTCACTCCAGGGCAAGGAACAAGATGGAGACATTTTCCACGCACAAAACCACACACACAGTGCAGTAACGCCAATGTAGGAACCTCAGATACTAGCACTGCCCTTGGTCTCTTCTGTTTGCTTCCTGCAACATGCTATAATTATGGCTTTGGGGTTTTCAGATGTAAATTCAATATAGGTGTCGGGAAGACTTTTGTGACCAATGTGGCATTGAGATGGTGTAGGAAGCAGAGGCACTGCAGCCCCTTCTAAGCTCGATATCTATTACATGTTCCCCTAAATACCAAACAGGCTTTTGTCAGCAAGGAATGGATGAAGTGAGGAGGTCTTTAGGGTGTTACAAATCTATACCATTTACAGCTGTAGTATTAACTTGTACATTTACATCTCTGCAGGCTGGCACCTGAAGCAGCTGCTGCCTGACCTGGTAGGGGGCACCAAACGACATTGCCCAAAGCGCATTACTATTTTGGCTGGTTTAGTTGGTTGGTTTTCTACATGATTTTTAATTCAATAGCAATATCAGAAGTGCAGCTGCTAAGTGGAGTAGCAAAACTGAAGCCAGCACCAATCTGCAAATGTATCAGCCATCTCTCATGACTTGACTTCAACCATTGTGGTGGATGTATGTCCCCAAAATTGTATTTAATTGAGAGGGATTTGATTCCTCTTGCAACGTTATCCTGGGTTTTGGCAAAGCACTTCCCTCCAGGCTAATGCCTCTTCTAGCTTTGAGTGGGTTCTTCTTGAGATTTTACAGAAAGCAAGAAAATGTAGATAACACAAAGCATTTGTGTGATACGGAGTTTCCCCTCAAAAGATTTTGAACAAGGAGGATGGTAAGAACAATCATCTAAAAAGTTCTACAGAACAGTGTATAGTAAATAGGGATTCTACCCTACTAAAAGCATTGGCAGGTTTTCACTAACTGAAGGACTGACCAATTCTGCAGTGTCCTTTGAGTGACTACTGCAGCCAGATGAATACCAGCACTACAGGCAAAAAAATGCTAGCTTCTGAGAAAAGCTCATAACTGGCTGACATCTACTGGCAGCAACTGTGCATTGGCACTGCAGTCCCACCACCAACTCTGTCATATATCAGAGAACATACGCTAGGCTTTAATGGTATATTTATATCTACGTATGAGACAGTTATGTAAGGTACAGAGATCTTAAGGGAAAAGTAAAATGGTATTACTTTTATAAACAAGTTTTTTTCTACTTATAAAAAAATCCTAAACTAATTCTAGCTTCATAAGATCATATAATTGGCTTTATATTTTCTCATTATCCAGTAACTAGTGATTTTTTTAAAAGACACTAACAATTTAAGGGAACTATAAAACACAGACTGAATATAGAAATAGATATCTTGGCAGAAATACGCGACTTCTCTAGCACTTGAACTGATTAATTGGCAATAAACTATCTAATAAAACCATGTTATGTCCAAGAATATAAAAAATGTGCTATACAGATATGCAAAAAGTAGGGAAAAACTGAAAGAGTCATACCTGAAGGGAAGCAAATATGCATTTTAAGAGAGTTTTTTAACAGTCTGCTTTTATTTTGATTGATTTATTATTATGCTCAAATACTTCAATATTATCTAAGTTCCTGCAGTAAGAATATCTGGTACTTTACAGAACTGATTAAAACCATTACAACATTATGGAATAGTACTTTCTTAGTATATTAATTTCAATAGGTTAGCTGCACTAATAATGCTTTGACTTTGAATTTTTTTGCCAGCATGTCTCCCTGACAACCCATTCGCAAAATACATTGAGTCATCATCCTAATGAAAAATCCCGCAAACAACAGGAACACATATTTGATTTAATTCATGAATATTGCAACTATTGCAAAAGATAAAATGAAGACTTTACCTTATGCCTTTAGAATATTTTTGCTATATTTATTACTGCTATTACTCACTGATGGGTTACAATTATTCAGTGATATTTAACATGATTTAAGATAACTTCTATTCTTAACAGCATTTCCTAAAAGAACCATTATTACTATTAATGTCTTAAATAATACTTAGCCAATACAATTCTGTTAAGTGAAGAGCTAAAGTAAGTCCCTTAAAGGAGCTGTTCAAGCGTTTTACAATTTAAAACAACCCATATTGTAGGCATATTGACACCTAACATCAAAGCAACTTTAGGAAGCAGCAAAACTGAAAAGATCATTTTGCAAATTGAGGAAAATCTTTTGAAACACAGAATCTTGTGTTGAGCATGCAATACTTGCATAATTAAGCACAGCATTAAATATCTTATAGTGCTTTCCATAAGCATACAGTTAACCTTGCAGTCCTAGCCAAATTACAATATGCATAATTTCATTTTGCCTTCCTGAATTTTGCCCGTAATCTCCTAGCCTGAAGTAGTTTAACAATACTAGCTTTAGGCTGCTTTCCACCAGGAGTGACTTAAAGGACACAAGAAACACTTTCCACAGAGGTGGTAATGGCATCTCTCCCCAGGTAGCAGGAATTTGCACTTGCAAAGTCCATTTTACAGCACTGAGACCTTATTCAATAAAACACATTGGAACATTTTAGCAGAAAAGATGCAATGCAAGTATAGAATCTACTCCCAAACAAAGGTAAGGTATATTATCAGTATTAACTTTACCTTCTTAATGCTTTTATTTAATATTAATAGAGGAGGACTATCACAGATATCAAGGGTGATTTATGTTTTACGATCTCAGACAGACAACAACCTCAGGCTTCAGGCCCTGCCCTTTTGCGTTTATTCCTGTGTAAAGGGCAGGCAAAATATTGCTGCTTCTTCCTGCCTACAAGCACCTGCCAAGTCTCACATCCTCAGTAAGATGCTCTTTATGCCAGCACGCTCTTTTCATGTCCCCAGCGTAGGCCTCTTGCACTGGCTGTGTAGCACCATGCCTCCCTCCAGCTCCATCGTCCCTTCCGCCAGAGGCAATCAGCTGGCAGCTTCCCAGCCAGCGGCAACCAGTACAAACATGTCAAAGTGAGGTAAAAAAGGCTGTGATGCTGTCCTGCATCCCAGGGACTGCACTTTCCCCCACAGCAGCATTAGGCCCCAGGTCCATCACATGACCACGCCATCGCATTAGTCTCAGCCATTGGGAAGCTACTGACTTGAGGGGCTTGCAAAAAGCACAGTGCTGCTGGGGATATTGAGGACTTTACAGATTTCTTCATTCATTATATATTTGTGTATACTTTCATCACTCACAGTGACCACAGAAGCCAAGGCACAGAACTGCTGTTTCCCTCAGACATGTAGCCAGCGAAAGCTCCCAGCCTCGAAGACTAAGGCTACAGTAATGCAGGGGCAGGCCCAGCCCTGCCTGCACCCACCCAGCCTCCCCAGGCTTCGCAGGCTGTCCAGCGCGGCTTTGGCCCAAATCCCAAACAAGGATTAAAAGAGTTTGACTGTATGCACACAAGTCGTGCCATGCCTCTTTGCCCTAGGACCACAGTCTGGTCCCTAGCCTGTTTTATTTACTAGTAGCCAGGAGGTCTGTCCTGTTTTTTAACCACAAATCCAGTCCACTGCCAGGTAGAATCTGACTGAAGGCCAGCAATCACTATTAAAATATTTACCCCGCTGTAAAAATTCAAGCTGCCTCAAGTTTTTGTTGTTTCTTTCAAAAGCAGAGCTTCACATAAGGAGTTGTGTGCTGCTGCTTTTCCCTGGGCAAGCCATGCCACTGCTGCTTCTTTTTCAGAAGCAGTGGYCTATCCCCACCCACGTCCTTCAGTTCTTCTCTCCCTGTGGCTAGGGGAGCAAAGCAATCTCCTTCCTTCTGTCCTTGCTTTTTTGGGGGTATGATTTTCAATAGCAACCTATGGGAGGACTGAAAAGCAAGTCCTACTGCTACACAGCAGGATCAGAAAATACCCTTCTTAATGCTGACACATCAGTACCCAAAGAACAACCAACCACATGCCCGTTTCTTGCTCAAAATCCAAGTTCTGTGTTGTTCATCCCCACTCAGTCCAAATACGCTTAAACGGACACATTTACTGTGCAAAACTTCACAGGTGAATTTAGAGATGCAAGAAACCAAAGCAACAGCAGAGGTTGACACACAAGTTGTTCAGGCCTGAAGCGTGCTGCAGCTGAATATTGCTGTTGATGGCTATTGAGGCTTTGTCCTTTGGCTTCATCACACGGAGAGCAGAGCAAGCCCAGAGCAGATGGTGTCTGACACTTGGACGGATGCAGGGAAGGGAAGCAGGACATGTCTCGCTTGATCTGGAACATGCCAAGAGCTGCGTGGCACAGCTTAGGTACCAGAGCTGAAAGGGGGAAGCAGTGCCAAGAACCAGGATAAAGGGAGCTCGCGACCTGACCTTGTTGAGCAGACATTCAACTATCTGTGGAAAGGAATCAGATGAATTGGGGGAAGAGGCCTGAGGCTTGCCACAGCTGGGTGGAAAACAGTTGTCGTGTCTCATTAGTGAATATATAGCTTTTTATATACAGACAGTGTGGAGAATATATTTTCAGATATGTTGAGAATATATTTTCTGAGAGATGCAAAGACAGAAAAATCCACTATCACCTGAAACAATGAAATATACCTGCTCTTGTATAGTTACTTTCCCAAGCATGTTGAATACAGGAAACTCCAGAGTAAGTAGAATTTTATGAGATCCCAAAACTATTTTGAGTACTTCAAATCATGTTTCAAGGTACCTCTGCATATCAGCTCTTAGAAGCTTGCAGGTCAAATAATGCTCGTTACAATTTATTTTACTTTTTCTTTTTTGTTTGTTGTTTCATGTCACAAAGTCAATATTCATCACTGATGCGTAAAAGGAGTTCAGTGTTTTGCTGCCTCCTCTTTCCTACATTAACTTTCTTTAAACACAAATTAAGTGCTATTGAGTTAAACTGTCCTCTCAAATTTGCCATAAGGCAATTTGCCATTCTCCCAAATCCAGAACAAAAATAGATGAAATGGCTGTGTTTCTTGCAGAAAGCTTAAAAAAGTCTATTCCAGATTGAGAGTCATGTAGGGAGATTCAGCTTCCTGTGCTTAACAGCAGCTCTTGTCAAATCACAGTAGCATCTCAGAAGCAACCTTCCCACTCTTCCTTAGCAGGATGTATTTCACATTAATATAGAATAATCTGTATGAGAATTGCAACACTGCCAAGAGGAAACAGTAGAGACTGACAAATGAAGCAATATATTGTACGTTCATATTAATATATCCTTGTTCACTTGCTTCCTTTGCACATGACCTGGCTAGAAACAAATAAATCAAGAATAACTCATAATGAACTAGTAGTCTTTCTCTAATTACAAAGAATGGAAAACATTGATCATTTTCCTTTCATTATGAACTGTAGATTTCACTTTCATAGCCTAGATACAATCACGCCCCAGTCAAAGGTCATGTCAAGCTAAGAGTCCATCAGAAATCTTTTCCTTCTAAATTTACTTTAAATGTTGATGCTTGTCCAACTGGGAAAATGATCAATAATTTTTTAGTGAGAAATCTGCCATTTTTTCAGAAAATGCTTGAAATCTCAATTTTAGCTTATTTTTCTGAAATGTTGAAGGTCTGAAGTTTTATCTTTTTCTTGCAAAAAAACTTTTTCAATTTGTCAGTTAAGACTGCTCACATTTAGGAACACAGGGCATGATCAGATAAATAGCTAACGATTACTAACAATGTATACAGTTAAAATAAGGGAGGAAATTATACTTTAAAGACATTTGCCCAAATGTGTTTTATTCAGAAACTGTGAAAAATAAATTTTCCTAATTGTAATCATCTTCCAAATGCTGCTTTAAACATATTTCAGGACAGATATATTAGAAGATGATCTATTATTACAAACAAGCAGTTCCAGTACAGTATTTGGAAATCAAGGTGTCATTGCTTTCTTCTTAAATGGCTGGTGATTGACTTGAGAGCTGAGGTCACTTATCTTGCATCAACTCATGTTTTCTAGACAGATGGCAACTACAGATATTCTTGGGATGAAACAAGGCACTGATGTAAGGCATAATGAATATGTGACAAGATCGATACTAGCTGCCAAGAAAATTCACAAAATATAGTTCTAGAACTGTTTCTCTAGGGAAAATAAATTGTTTAAGTAGTTTGAGTGGAGACTTTGCTTTAAGTCAAATCAAAATCCCAGATGGGGTGGGCAAAAGGGTTTTTATCTCATTTTAGCTAGTGGGGGAGTTTTCTGCTCAGGGAGCTGAAACCAGGTCAAGCTGTCGATATAACAGATGAGATGGTAACATATTCCTATCTGAAGACAAAGGCCCTCGTCTTATAATGCACCGACTTCAGGGGCCACTCCACATGCACTGAAATGTAGAACTGGGATCAGAAATTGGGAGTATGTGAATGTGAGGGCTGTAGTTGAACAGAATGGCTTTGCTTTACCTACCTATAGATGCGTATTGGTTAGGTTTCTTTCTAACTTATCTCAACTTTACTTAGTCTATATTTTTACTGGGGAACAGCCCCAGTGCTGTAAACACATTTTATCACTATGTTTTCCCCTGGAGCTTCCCTTAGACTCCTTTATATAAAATCACTATCACTGCTGTAAACCAGGATGAAGTCTACCATGCCCAACTTCAAAGCAACCAGGGAGATCAGCCTTAGGCTTGGAAATTTTAAGCACTTAAAATAAAGGTTAATTTAGTGCCAGAAAAAASTAATTCTGACTAATTTATTTTGGGTTAGTGCATGCCTGGAGGCTAAGCCCAGAGCTAGGGGTGGCACAACATCTGAGGCTCGGCTCCTCCTTGTTTTTGTCTTGCTCCAGGGAGTCAGTAAGTTATTGCTTGCACTTCAAAGGCTGAAAGTCACCCTACCCCTTAGGCCAGCGAAGAGGAGGCCTAGGGATGGAAGCAGGGCTTATCTCATTCTGCTCTGTCTGCTCACAACCAACTTGACCCTAATAAGAAATGCCTTGAGAGATTTAAGATCCAGGCCAAGGTATTATCCAAACAGCCATCAGCAGAATCCAGTGGCAAAGAAGAGGTCTTTAGGCCACTGACTGAAACTTTGCTAGTTACTATGCCACCCAGCATACACTTAGTGGCAGCAACTGACACCAACAGYATGACTGCAAACAAAAGAACTTGTGGTTCAGCACATCTTAAGTGTTTTCTTTGTTCACCAATAATAAAAGGGAGAACAATTTATAATGATGAAAGTTAAAATAATTCTAATTTCCCAGATGAGGCTGAAGACTGATATGAAATCTTAATCAATACGTGTTTACATTTTCCATTCTTTAACTTGAATTTTATGACCTTTGTGGAATTTTTATGAAGTGGGAGGAAGGGGAAAGACATAGTGGTACTGAGACCTTATCTTCATCTAATAAATTCGTATCCTTGCTTTCATTGCTGCTATTGACCTTCAAACATCTTTTATCACATTATATCCATAAGTTTGTTTTAATATCTTCACTTGGTCTAATTACCTGGATCATTCTATACTGTTCCCTACAGGGAAATATACTGCTGAAGTTTGGGTTTTTAAATACTAATTAAAAAATTCATTAGTGTGTGAATTAATTTCCACTCTTTGTATTTTCCTCACCCTCTTGATAGCCATCAGAATTTGATAGCAATCTAGTTGTTGCCATACTTTAATTATACTGGTAGGATTCCTTTATCCACCTGTGGTATAGGGAAATAAACTACGTTACACCCAGCCTAAATACCAAGTCATCTAAACTGTGGCTCTAATAGGTTTAAATACAAATACCATTTCTTTTCTTTGTCTTGAATAAATACTTCAGATGTGTTCCTGACATTTTGTTATTTATTTAGTATGTGGTACAATATTTTGAAACATCTTTCTTAAAACATTCTTAGTCAATACACTGAAGACTGGGTCCATAAATCTTATTTGCTGTGATAAGTGATGTGCAAATGCACTGCAAACAACCATCAAATCACTTCCAGTTTGTTACTCAAGGCTGGTGCTCATTCAAGTCTTATGTGACTTGTACCCATACAGTTGCATGAAAGTGACTTCAAGATTGTGTGTACATCTACAGAGAATTTTGTTCCTATAATTGATATGTCCAAACTGATTTTCAGTGACTGAACTCATTGACTATGTTCTAATGACATAGGATTCAGATTTGTTAGGGAGAAATTCAGGTATGGCATGGCTGCTGTAAAAGGAAGATCCTAAGAGAGAGACTATTTGGTAAAATCACGTAAGAATGCTGTAACAATACAGAGAGAKCATCTGTGCCTGGGGTGCCTCAGGAACACCACTATATCCTATTGGTTCCTGAGGAACACCTGCTGATGGTATTATTTAAAATGATGTTAATTATGAAAGCAAGCATCTAATCAGCTAAGTTTTCATTCTCCTATCTGCAAGTCAGCTAGGCAAACAGTGAATTGCAGCTTCTTTTGGTTTTGTTCTCTGATTTTCCTGTTACAAATTTGAATGAAAAAAAGGATCAGAGGAGTTTTTGTGCTGTAATTTATTACAATTTTGTCTAATTGACCTCTGTCAGTCTGTATTAAATTTAATAGAAAAATTGTAGATTACTAGATTAGGTCCTTGTTTATCATGAAAAAGATATATAGAAATGTCTGTGGTAATTCTTGTCCCACTAAGGCTAAAATAATTTTAAATCACAGCCTGATACAGAAAAGTTCTTCAAAACTCACCTGTGATGATAGAGTCATACTGATGTGACAATGGAGTCATGTAGTAGTAACTCAAGTCCATATTATGAACACTTCCTAGTTTGGTAGGATAAAGATGTGGAATTKCTGAAATGGTAGGTGTGATGGGTCTCCTCATTTTAAAAACTTGAGTAGTAATGTCACAAAGTATTCAGAAAATGTGAAAAATACTTGCATTGCACGATCCTGAGAAGAGACACCATGTGATTCAGAGTAAAAGCAAATGAATGAAATATCATAGTCCTATAGTCTTTGGCCAACAGAGATCAGAATGTCAATACGCTTCTCCCAACTCCATAGTATGGAAATCAGTAGTGGTCTCTGTGTTTTTCTTTCAGAAGGATTACATGATTTACAGACTTTTCTTTATGAATTCTGATGCTGAAGTAAAGTCGTGCTTTGGTTCTCACATAAGCCCCTAGCAGTGCCAAAGGGTTTTTTTTCATAAAAAAGAGGAGTTTTTTTCTTTTCCATTCAGCAGAATGCATACACATGATATTGCATACACTTTTTACAAAATAGCTAGTAAAAATAATGATTGACCTTGTTATACATAGAACTTTAAGAACAGTAATTTTATTTTAATGCTTAAGGATAAACTGTAGAAATCTGAAGAGATGAACATTGCAGGGACATAAAGATGTCAGTGTAGAGATGGGATGTTCTTCTGCCATACATCACCTTCTCACCCATTAAATTTTATTTGACTTTCTTTGCATTTTAAAGAAGAAAATCCATGTCATTACACCAGACGTATTTCCTTTTCTTCAACATTCTTGGTAAAGTTTTTATTTCTACAAGGGAGCGTTTAYGCCCTTGTAAATAGAGCACAATAAAGACATGCCTGCTAAGAAATGAGCTTGTGCTGGTGGTATCTATTGCCATCACCCACAGCATGTGTGCAGAAAATGGCCTGAGGACTGTAGGTGGTGTCCTGAAGCCTGAGAGAGCTTAAAATCATAGATAAATTTGATTCCGAACCTCATTGYGTATGGGACTATATAGGAAAGGACTTTTTATTAAATCCTTGCTTTAAAGACTCTTTATGAAACTTTAAATATAACCCATAGAGCAAAGAAGCAGAATTCATAGTCTGCTTTCCTATCTGAATGCCCTAAACATTACATGTATCTTGGATTGCTAGTGCTTTTTCTTACCCTGATTCTTGTTCCTTGAATTTCCTTTCTGCACAGTTACAGAGCCTCAGCAGGAGAGGTTGAAGCTGCAGAGCCATTTTCCTGAGAAGTGAGAACTAAAAATACTGATTTCTTAATGTGGAGGAGACCTAGAGCCTGGAGTTTTACATTCCAGATGACTACTGCATTTGTCAGGACATACAGGTACAAAATTACAAGAGGGGTTTCCAGGCTGCAAATCTCAGGGTAAATCTCAAAGGACAGGAAGAATTCCAGACACGTCCTTTTTCTCCTGGCATTTCCTGCGGCAATTCAGGCATGTCTTTGCCACTGCCACCTTTTCCATGTGTTGACTGAACTCCATTCGGAGATTCCCAGTTTGTTCTATGAGCTACCTAGACGTTTAAAAGTTATGCCTGGCAATGCTAAATTTCTAAATGCCCAAGTTCTTTTCTATAGTTGACTCTATATCCTTTTTTACTTCCTTCTTAAACTCCTTCAAACTATCTACAATTTTCAGGATTAAGAAAGCATCTCTAAAAAGCCCTGAAGTGCCTCTAACTTTTGAGAATCTGTTCTAACACTTTCTGAGGATTGGCTACCATAAAGTAATCATTTGAGTCCTTATTCAGAAACATCAAAATCACTGGTTATTTCTGCAAGTCTACGTAACACATATACATCTGTATACAAATGCTGCCCATCTGTGTGCAAATATAACGTCACATATTTCACACACTCTTCCTAACAAATATAACATTAGATGATTTTTAATACAAATATGTACCTTTAAAATATTTTTGAGGAAACTAAGTGAGGTGATCCAGAATCAGATCCTGAACATTCTTATAAACAAATTATAAAATTAAGGTTTCAGAGGAGCAAGCCTTCAACGTTATTCCTTCTTCTGCTGTCTCTAAAGCCCAGAAAAATAACAATTGTTAGCAGCACCTATCATGTTTGCATTCATTCATATCATGTAGCATTCTCACTAGCACACACAAGATATACAATCTCCTCTCAAGCTGAACACAAGCTGGTATGGTTCTGTAATGAATGCATGCAAGTCTAAAGAGATGATTTCAGCTGGTTGTTATCTAGCTAGGTCAGAGTTTAGATAGAGAGGCAAAAGTCAGAAGAAACGAGCAGCATAGGTGGCCTGTGGATAAAGAGGTTCATTCTTCTCTGCAATCAATCACCTTCAGGGGCAGAGAATTTGCTTCATGAGCAGAGAAAACAAATACATATATGACTGAGAGGGTGAAACCAGTTTTGCAGAGACATGATTACATTGGACTGGGTAGAGGCACACCAGTTTCATCTTAAACATCCAGTCTTAGATTACACCTTATAAATACACACACAGAGCACCCAGTCTGCTCTAACTTTCCACAACTTTACTCTGGTGCACTTTCAGTTTCAGAGAAAACTCCTAATTTACAACCAGGCATATTCAGGCAAAAAAAAAAAAAAAAAAAAAACCATTCTCATAACAGGACATTTATTCATGAAGTGCTAGAATATAATTTTCTTTCATTTAAAAGTTAACTGACTAAAAAGTCTAGAACAAAGCCAACAGGCACCAGCTTTTATGGAACTTTTTTCTAGTAGTTTGAGCAGAGTATGATTTCCAGAGAATATTTTAAAAGTTTTCAAGAGAAAAGCTACCAAATGAATCACAAACAGAAAATACCTGTTACATTTTTCTGTTTTCAGAGATTATTGGGCTGGGTTAATGAAATGCATACAAAATCGATTAACTAATGACCAGATTTGTAATCGGGCTGGGGCACTGCATGCCACTGGAACTTGGTGGGAATTAAGCATTGAAACATTTTTTTAAAAAGCTGGCCCTAATCTGATTATTTAAAGTCAGAACTTGTACTGAGGTCCCAAGCTTGCACTGACAAATGTGTGAACAAGCAAGACCCTGTACTTTCTGCAAGACTGGAGTTAGCAGCACCTTATAGATGAGTACCAAGCCCCATCCAGCTACAAAAGCCTGGGAAGGGCCATCTGGCAAGAGGCAAGGAGGAGAAAAGGCCCTACTAGGGAAAGGATTTAGAAAGACATGATTTGGGGAGGAAGCAACAGAGCTAGGAAGGCTTTACTTGAGTAAAGGCTGTGTTCTTGTTTTTATCAATATGCAAGATCTCAATCCTTCCTTCCAAAAAGGGTTTTGTTGCAACTTTGTCAAACTTATACCCAAAGAACTGAGAAGGAGAAAAATAAAATTATTCCAGCATGATTTCCAGTGTTGTTAAACATCTGCAGCTCCTGTTAAACACTTGATGTTTCTCTGGTAAAATGAAATATTGCATCACTTATGCTGTAGCTATAGCCATTTTGTTTAGCTGCAAATCTAGAATTTTCATAATTTCAAAGACAACATCTGAAGAAATAAATAATTAAAACAGAGAAAAAAGGATGTTTTAAATTCACAGGCTGATTACTGAATTGCACTATTTGTCAGAAACCTACTGACATGGTTAAAGAGAAAAAAGAAAAATGGAGCATGTTTTTTTTTTTCATTTACTGTGTTCTGCCTGCGAAGATGCACAAAAGGTCACACATATCTTTGAACAGGAAATGATTGCTCTTGACATATAAGTCAATATAGCTTGTAAAGTGTGAGGAAGTATAATGTGACTCAGAGATTGACTTAAAAATCTCTCCCTCAGCTCCTCACTAGTAAGGTGAGAAGATAAAATTTCCTTCCCTTACCTTATTTCCTTTGTTTATTTGAATGTTAAGATCTTTCAATTTATGTTCCTAACACAATGGAAACTATCTCATTTGGTACCTCTAGACTTTAAAAAACAGTAATAGTTAATACTGTTTCAGAAGTGACAGCCTTCATTATACTTTTGCTTCTCAAAAGGTGAGTAGTTGAACTTTGTAGCATACCCCAAATGCCAAATCTGCCATATTTTGTACAAAAGGGAAACTATATCCCCCAGGCTGAAGACTTCTAATAAGAATATTCTGCTGGAATTTCTCTCATGTTTATACCAGTGGCAGTATGGATCTTTCCTAGAGATAGGCTAAACTGCGTAAAGCCATCTCTTTTATTAGAGCTAGGAAGGATGAAGGTACTTTGGCTCTAAAAGGGAAATGGTGGAAAGCAGTTTTTATATGTCTAGAGTTTAAAACTTGCACAAAGTACTAACTTAATGGTAACAAGTTTTTCTTCTGTTATTAAAATGAAGATGCCTGGAAATGGAATTTTTGCTTATGTTAAATTTAAATATCCAAACAAAAATGCAATCAAAAATAAAATACTATGTTGAATGTAATAGAAACCTTACTGGCAACAAGTACAATTCATGCAAAATCGTGGTATCCCGAATGGACAATTTGGTAAGTAATGCAACGTATTCCAGACTAGGTTCAGTTTTCAAGCTTACTTAGAATGATGCCCAGATTGATTGTACAAGGCACATATTCTCCTGCATGCCAAGAGGGTGGATGTTATGATAGTCAAGTTCCAAATACACCAATGCTCTCTCTTGGCCTTCCAGAGAGACAAAAAAGCCTTTCGGGTCACCATTTCTGCAAGATCATGTAACAACACATGAAGCTACAATATCAGCTAGAAATAATTACCTGTGTTTGTACAGTTTGTGTGGGAACACACTATTAAAAGCAGGGCCAGGCATAATCCTCAGCAGATTCCCTAATACCACACGCAGTTCTCTTCTGTGATCCAACCTAACTGGACCTGGCTACAGCTTTCATAGCAGTGAATAGACTGATCGGGGCAGTCATATAAAGCCAGATGTTATCAGTACACAAAAAAAATCATCATCTCAGTAAATATATGAAGAAAAAATGATGCATAAACTGAAAGAGGTATCTCAAACTGCAAAATGAGGAAGTTTACAAGAAAATATAAATGAAATGCATATAGACAACAGAGAGCCAAAGATACACATTAGTATCTTCAAATGTCTTGCTGATAGTATAAACTGTCACATTATGAGTTAAGAACCTGATTCTCCTTCACAATTACACAAAATCCTTGTTCATTCTCTAGGATATAAAATATCTCAATATAAAAATGATGTCGTAAAGATCTATTGTAGGAGGGTCCTATCAGCCAGCCATTAAAAAGCAGAACATCTGAAGGGTAAATTAAGACGTTTTCAGCAAAAACAAGAAGGACTGTAACAAAACCATGCGGATAAGAAGGGAAACATTTAAATCACTAAAAAAATGATTATAATTCACTTGTTCTGAATATAGTTAATATCTGATTAGGTAGGTGCTTGGAGTTAATGTCCTTCTTAATTAAGTCAGACTCCTCCTTCTCTGCCCCAAGAGAAAAAAAGATTCATCATGCTTTTTTTCAAATGCTAATTACTATAAGCATGGAAAGTCTTAAATCAGAATGCTTTATTCAGCCCTGCTGCTTCATCCATTTGGATCCTACTCACATTTCCATGGGAGGCCTGCTCTTTTGTATCTGTGAAAATAAGCACAGATGTTGTCTCCACCTTCCTCAAAGCAAGTTTTGCTTAATGACCATTTTGAATGTATCCCACTTGCACCTGTTCAGCATTTTAAAGTAAAATAAAGTACTTGATTGACTCCAAAAATCTTGTCCAGATTTTCTCAACTTGATTATGCTGCCATAAAAGCCAACAGATGATTTGAGCAGCAGCCACAGTATCAGCTGGAGCAGGGCCAAGTCCATCATTCCTGGAAGCACTTCTTGTTGCTGTTGAAAGTCTTGACTTGGAAGATACTGCAGATTAATTAAAACATTAGATGGCACTACGACTGTACTGAGATACAAAGAGAAGCAAAGATAACCATATGCAATTATTTATAGTGCACTAAGTATACAAAAATGCTAATATAAAAATGGCCACATTGATCTCGATATGACATTTCTGCAGAACTGCTCTTTTCTTTATCAACAGAATGCACCAGTTCTCATATTTGCTACCTCCTCCTGTAATAGCAATCCTCATATGTACTTTCCTATATTAGACCTCCTTCCTCTTCCGTTGCAAGCATCTGCTTTGCAAAATCATTCTCCCACAGAATTCACCACATCCTGCCGTAACTAAATTCCCTCTCAGTTTCCTAAAATTTTCAACACTCTGGGGAAAATATTTGCATTTACACTTTTGCAAATAAGTATAAACTTCACTGAAATCTACAAATTTACCTCTGGTTTCACAATACTGTAACTTAAAGGGAATTTGGCCTTTTAACAGCTGCCGTGGTCTATTTTCAAAGCATTATTCCTTCTGTTTAAAGCTGCACAAAAATAACCTTTCACGGCAGATGAGAAATCATTCCATGAGTGATGGATGTGCTCCCAGACAAAATAAAACCTTAAAGTTCAACAGTTCTGATAGAAAATGAATTTTGTATGAAATGATGGAAAGATGAAAAAAAAAACACATGAAATGAAAAAAGTTTCAATTTCATCTTTCAAATATATATGCTAATATATAACACATTTTAAAAACTGAACCAGGAAGCCACTCTGCCATGAAGTATAACCATTTTTTTCCAAAAATGTAAAAATGAGACATTTTGTTACTGCCAGAAGTTATTTTCTTGACTTTTTTTTTCAGTTATGTCTAATCAATGTGAAACTGTGAAATGTTCTGATTTTGACTATACTGTAGTCTCTAATGGAAGAGGGTTTTGTAAACTGGTAGTAAGGGAATGGATAGATTTGCCTGACTTTCCATTTGATGATACATCCATTTAGAAGCCGTTGATTTCAGTTGTTTATAATTTCATGATCACATCTTTTTTTTCTCCACAGTCTCTTAAATAAAGGAAACTTGTATCTGTGTCTTCACAATTTTTGCATTCTTGGTTTTGTAACTTCAACCATTTTCTCCTAACAGGGTTTTGTAATGCAATGTTTAAGCTGCATAATTTTGTATGTATGTACAGATGCTGTATGTATGTGTGCATGTATACACACTTCAAGGAAAGAAATGATTCAATATTGTATCAGAAGCAGATTATCTGTAGTTAACAAACTACAGTTTGTACAGTGGTATAGACTATTAACTGAATGACAAGGTAATTCAATGAATTTTTTTCTCATGAGAAATAAGTCAGACAGAATTCTTACAGAAAAAAAAAGCCAACTATCACATAATTAAAAACTTTATCCTAATGCAAACATACAAAAATAAAATGAAGCTATTACACACAGTCTACATTCTGGCATTTCCTAACTTGGTGCTTTGGTTTTTTTAGCATCTTCAGTAAATGGAATTAAATGCCCATTGCTACACATCAATTTTAATATATATTATTTAGTATTTCATAAAGTGTCACGCATTTGAATTATCAGTTGACATCTCACTATATAAAAAAGGAGAGATGCTTTTCCTTAGGCAATAAATGGGTAATAGCATGACACTGGGACACTTCTTTAAATCATGTTACATCCTAATACAAGCCAAAGTCAAATGACTTACATTACAAAATGGTATCATAATGCACACTGCAAAATTTCAAAAGATTTTTTTATTTTAAAATAAAATATGTGATCACCTCAGTGAATATTCCTAAATTTTCACATACAAAGAAAGAGACAGGATATGTAGTGATTTAGTCTTCCTGTGACTCTAAGTAATTTAAAATAATAGCTTCTGATAATCTAGTAACAACCCCATTAAACATGGAACAAATGCACTATATGGGTTAAAAATCACTGAAAAATACACCGGCCTAGAGATCAAACTCTCTCTGACAAAATACCCTTAGCCAGCTTGATGAACATAATGTTCAGCAACACAGCTTGGTAACTCATACTAGGCGTTTCTTTAAATTAGGTAAGTTGCATCTGCAATCTTCTGTTAGCTGACCTGACAAGAAATATGATGAATCACTAACAGCACATAAAATCAAGATTATTAGGCAAGATTATTGGCTCCTTTTTTTTTTTTTTTGTCTTCATCTTTAGATGAGCTCATGTGGACACAGACTATTATAATAAATCTCAAGAATATGAAATCAAGATTTTCAAGCAATATTTTCAAAGTAATTTTCAGCACAGATTTTTGTTCTTCAAAATGAAACTCTTCCAAAACAAAACAGTGCAACATAAAATGTCAAGACAGAGGTTTTTTTAAGACGTTTCTAAATTGTGACACGAACTCAACAACTGTGCCTAGCCAGTTAAAGCTCAAGGGTGTTGCACATGGCATACCACCTTCCTTTTACCTACACCGCCAAGCACAGAGAGCAGACAGCCAGATTCTCAACTGGAGTAGGTTGGCATAGCTCCATTTTAGTCAACAGGACTAACTAGCTTCATACAAGCAAAAGATCAAACCCAGCAAAGACTGGACTACTAAGTAAAGAAAAACGTATCAGTTCCCTTGTTTAGCTTGGATGGAGAACAGCTTCCAGAACTGGGGCACTTCTTGCATTCTCATCTCTTCCCCATCCCTCACTTCAGTGCATRCTCATTTTATTTTCCAAATACAGAAGGTTTCCTCCGCACAAATACAAGTCTGCAGAATATCATATTCATAAGAAAGCTTGATGGGCAGGGTGACACAGTAATCATGTAAGGTTATATTCCAAACTGAACTCTCCTTTGCAAAAGTGTTTTGTGCTCCATGACTCTTTGGCAGCAATTGATTCCTAGGTCTTCCCAGCTGAACTATACACTTCTTGAAGACAGTGCTCTGTGGTTGGCTCTTCAGCAAGCTGGTACGTTAGGAAATGCCTAAAGATAATGAAGCTATAATGCTGATAATGAGCAACATACAGTGCAAGCAAAAGTTGCATGTACAGGGGCAGTTAAATGTGCAGCTGGCACAATCATTGCTTTCAATTGGCTAACTCGCATGTAAAATTGCAATTTTAAGAACCTGCTTTCAGAAACAYAAATTGCTGTTTTTATTTTTAGTGATATTGTACTTTGACTATTCATGGCCCTAATATATAGGCTTCTGAGTCCCATGCTAAGAAACCTACATTTTACCAGAAAATGTATTTTGTCTTTGTGTACATGACAAAAATTATTTATATCCTTACCAAGAAGGAATTCATAAATATTTTGTAGTGGCCATATTTACAGTTTGTTTCTAACTGATGCAATTCCATTGCAGCAGTTACACATTATGTATATTTCATACATTAGTAGAAACTTTTTAAGAGAAAACTTCAGTTGTGATCACTGCACATCATTAGCTGAAAAAACCTGGGAAACATATCCTAGCTGATGTTTCTGTAAATTGGTTGTTATAGAGATACATGAAAAACAGATCATCCTATTCACTCTAAGATATTCTTTACAGAAACAGTCAAAATTATTCCTTTTTGATTGTACTGAGATGCTTCATCCAGTTAGGAACAATTGCTATGATTCAGCTTATCAGCCTTGACTAAGAAAGACAAAAATGCAGATATTTGATGAATAAATAAATAAATAGATGCAGATTCTTAGAACTTAATGGACCATTCAGTCATCTAGTCTGGCCCTCTTATATACCACAAAGACTGAATTGTGTCTAGTCACTCTTGCATTGAACATAATACCTTGGGTTTGCAAAAGCCTATCTTCCAGAAGGGTATTCAGTTTTGATCTGATTACATTAAGGAATAGTAAATGCAAATACAAGCTTTCAAACTGTGACACCGTAATTCTAATATTTTTTTTTGTAAATACTTTAAATATGGTGTTAGCATTTTGCGGAGATTTCACAGTGAGTGAAAAATGTACATGTAATTAAGTTTTACGAGTATTTTGCACAGATCTTAGAATTAATGCTTCCTGTGGCAAAACAGAAACATCAGAAAAGTAAACAGAGTGGATGATGAAAAAAAATGAGGTATTGTTGAGCCATCTGCATAGGAAGAGCCAGTCTTCCAGTAAACCTTTAAGCAAAATAAAATCTCTACAGTGTAGCTTTTTAGGTGACTAAATGCAACAGCAAAAGGCCCCTGATCTTCCTTTAGCTCCCAGAAAACACTGCTATCAGCTACATCCTTCTCATCTCTAAGAGTTCTTTCCCAGAGATTCCTGAATTACAAATCGTGATTAGATACGTTCTTAATCTTATTCACATGAGAAATGATATATGTGTGCACAAATATTTGCTGGATTGGAGCCATAATATACTTCCGGTGGAGAGTAAGCTCCTTTTAATGTTCTAATTCATTGAATGCACTCCAGTTCTGTATTCAAAATCTTTGTCCCTAGTTGTTTTTATGATCTTTTTAACCATGTTTAGTTTTACTTTGCCCACAATTTAAGAAATATGTAAAATGTTCCCCGACAATACCAGAGAAAATAAATTTATGTTAGAACTACAGTAACACTACTGAAAGAGATGCTGCTTAATAAATAAAGGTGTTCCATTGTAAGGGCTGAGAAACTTTTACCTTGAACAAATTATAAAACATCTCTAGGTGGGGGTGGGAAAGTTTAAAAACTAATCAAATACTAATGAGAAAAGAGTGTTTTTTAACCATAGAATCTAAAGAGACAACAGTCTCAGGAACTGCATGTGTGAGAAAAGTTACACGTAAACCACTAAAGTGCTGCGTCCCAGCGCCTAAAGTGCTGGATCCCAGTGCGCATATTGGCTTCATCCCAATCTGTAACAGGACAAAACTTCAAATAAACAGCAGCACTCACACCCCCTTCATTGCTCTGTGCACTGATTCCATAGAAATTAAACCTTGAGAAGAAGCCATGGTGAGCCCCAATCTCATCCCTGATCTGGAAAACAAAGGATCAGGACCCAAGTGCAAATCCAAAATGCTCTGCAGGCTAGATGCATCCACAGAGATCTAGGCAGAAGAGATCACTGTGGTGGGACAAAGAAGAAAACGAGGAAAGTGTCATGTAGAAGCAGCTATGTACTTTTTATGAAGTTAGGGTAATAAACTGGAAGTTCTTACACTAGTTCAGGAAGGTCAGAAATAATCCTTCTGTAAATTACCCATCCCTATTTATACAAGTTGTATGTCCTTTAGTATTCAATTCTCTTTTCAGATACTTCTACACATCTTCCTTTGACTCTGCTAAGAGTGGTATATTAGTCAGTGTGAAAAAAGAGCTATTATCATCTATGATTAAGACTATTATCCTTTATGATTAAGACCCTTTATGCTGAGTCATATCTGAGTTATAAATTTCAGTAAAAATACTAAAAGTACATTCAAAGGGAAAAGAAAGATTTTTTTTTTTAAACAGGAAACTTGAAATCAACAAGCATAGCATTTAATGCTCTAAAACTTAAAGCAGACTACAGGAAAGGACTACTCACAAGAGTTCACAGACCAAAAACATATTCTGAGCATAAATAAACTTCAGTAGTCTAACCTATTAAAGCAGAAAGGAATGTTTTTCATTTTCTGTTTAAGAGAAGCTTAACGCTAATGTATATGCAGCAGAAACATTCAACAGGATTCTAGTTTTCATGTCAAAAAGCTATTGTCAACACATGTTATTAATTTTTCTTACTACGTTTGCCTCACTGGGGAAGCCCTGTAGGCATGGCCAACAGGCATTTAATAAGATGGTGGTTGTTCAATAGCCTAAGTAGCACAAACAATAGTACCAGATGGACCTTTAAAAATTCCATCCAGCCCCCTTATTTTTTCCTTTTAGATACCACTTGCTTTCTTTCTGTGCTCTCCTACTCCAGTTCCCACAGAAACACCATGGCAAGCTTCTCCTGTTGTGAGCTTTGTTGACCCTAACATTTGTGCAATGGGTCAGCAGTATCCACCTTCTGAATACAACCTTTCAGGACCCCCTTCTTCCTCTACTGTTTTCTTAGAAGAATTCAGTAAAGCCCCCTTCAGTATTCACACTTCAAATTTCTGCCCCATCAGGCAACTCCAGAAAAAGAAAAAGCATTCGTTCTGTGCTGATTATCTGCCTTTTAATGAATATGGCATTTTAAACAAAAGAAGTGAAAAACTAAAACATAGAAATCAAGTGGTTGTTGACCACAGCATCATGAATGGGATGCAGACTACTTGCTTTATATGTTTTCTGTATATAAATATATATATATATTCTTTTCCAATAATGAATATGAAGAAACCCTCTTCATACTCAGGATCAAGAGGGTGCTAGCAAGACTGCAGAATCTGGGCTATAGGAGATTAGATATATATTCACAAACACACGCACTCTCCATTTCTCATTTTTCTATAAAGACAGCCTTCAAGCATTTTGTGGATTAGAAATTATTTTCCTCATGTTTCTGCATATGAAAATGGGCTCACGCCTTCTAATCTTGTTAGCACTGTAGCATTCCATTTGTTGAAGCTGCATTTTAATTTCTAAATTACTTGTCATTGGCTACTCTAAATACATTCTCAATTCCATTATAATCATAAAAGACTTTCAAAGGTATTATGAAACTTTCTCTAAGAGATACAGGCACTGGCATTTCAAAGTAAACCTTATGTCTGTGTATTTCACAGGGTGTACAATGTTAGCTGAGCGAAAACCATTCACTACATATGATATAGCCTGTGCTGTCAGCCTGAATTTTGTCTATCACATATTTCTCATTTTAATGTTAACTTTATATATTTCCTCTGTTCGCCTCTTTGTTTCTTTGTCAGCTCTTGCAGAGGCATCGTGAGGCACCAAAAAGAACTAAGTTGGGACACCAAATGGGTATCTCTGCCTAGACAGATGCCAGTGCTACAGCCTTAAGGATTTGGCTAGAGATATTCTGAGAAGAGCATGGTCAACACATCTTCTGCTCCAAGACATGGTGCATCAGCTGCTGAAACCAGATTTTGGAGCAGTCGAACTCGCAAACAAAAGTCTTTGCCAGCATGCCAGCAGGCCAGCTCTGTCTTATTTGATTTTCCCCTAAGAGCTATGTAATATTAAAGGGGAGGATCTGATTCAAGAAGAGATACAAGGCCTAGATCCACAATATGGACTTTTCTTCAAAACATGGAGAGGAGGGGGCAATCCTTTCTTTCCAAACATAGCCAGAAAATAAGTTTGCTCACTTTTTATCCAATAGTTCAGTACCTTTGGGTAGGGGAGATCTACCTATGATTTCTAGTCATACTTAAGGAATTATAACCTGCATCACCTATCTTGAAGGAAAGCAATCATACGACCAGATTGTAGGGTATACTGAAATGTGCGCCAGCAAATAAGACACTTCTACTGAAGTCTTTTTACTTTACATGGAATAATTAACTATTCACAGAAGTCATTCACCTGGAAAAGAACCCAGCTGAATTTCAGTGGCTGTTTTGCTATTCAAAGTCTTCCCATTCATAGCTTAGCCCTCACCAGTGAGCTATTGAATTCTTTTCTGTTTTCCATGAATATGTCATTCATGGTCCAGCCAGGCAGCAAAATATAAGTATTAGAACAAGAAGGAAAAAGAGTTTCTCTCTTTTCTCCCCTCCCAAGCTTAGATAACCTATGATTATGGCATTCACACAGGATTTGTACTGCTGCCTCCCCTGAGGTGCGTGCTCTAAACACTCTTCCATTATGGAGTTACAGTAGCTCAGCAACTGAATGTTATGTGCCAGAAATGTCTTGTTTCTGCATTGCCATACCAGGATGAATAAAGAGGACTGTCATTCACTTAAGGCTCCTTCCACAGTCAAGCTGCACCTGCAATACTTGGTTTTGTCCATGCACTTCAAGAAAGGTGTGAAGATGTTGGAGAGATTCCAGAAAAGAGCAACAAGAAAATAAGTGCCATAGAAAACATAACCTATGAGGAGATATTAAACAAACTGAAGTTAACTAGGCCAGAAAAAAAGAGAAGACTAAAGGTAAAAAGAACAACAGTCTTCAAATATCTAAAAAGTAGCAAAAGCAGATTATTCCGCATGGTTACTTTGGATAGGACATGTAGTTCTGAAATTCCAAGATTATGAGAGACTAGAGATGTGAATCAGCTTCAGCTTCACACATCTACATTTAAGCGACTAAAGCACCGGCATCCACATGTAAGCCATGTAGCTGGCTACCATCATATTCAATGGAGCTTCAAGGCCAGTTCATCTCACCCAAAGCTTGGCATTTACACTTGTCAGCTAAGTCCCTGGACTCCACTGACTCTATTGACATGATTTTCACTGATGTAACAGGAGCTCAGATGCTCAGCTCACATGTAGAGGCCTCCTTTGCACATACCTAAATCTACATGTCTGAAACTTAAGCTGAATCCTGTCCTAGGAACAATTCTGCAAGTGAGGATAGGGAATTCTGAAATAGATTGCTTATGTATGTTGTCTCAACCACTGAAAGCAGACAGTGGTTTATACAGAGCTGATCTTTGCTTAGTGCAAAGGCAAAGCTGTTCTGTAAAGCAGAATAGCTTAGCTTGATAAAACTTAAAATTATAGCTTCTGTACTGCTGTTAAACACTACAGACAAGCTCCACTCCCTGCCTCTTCTCATGGGGGTCACATGACCTGTGCTTAGCTCATCAGAATTTTCTCCCTGTGCCCAAATAGACATAAATGCAGGTGACACTACATCTTCCAGTCCTAGGATTGATTGTATTAACCAGGCAACAACTCTTTGGGCAAAGGGAAGAATTAGATGAAGTTCCTTTCTTGTGCTTGTCCATGAAGAGCAGCAACACCACCATGCACAATTCTACTTGAGCAGAGTCCAAATCCCAAGCCAGGAAAGCCTTAAATTTATTTCCTGGAGATACAGGTAGTAGAAACACAAGGCTGTGGATCTTGATAGGGTTTAGGCACAAACACAGTAACAAACTTCTCAGTATTGTTAAGCTTGTAGGGTCTAGTCTTTAGTCAATTCATTCACTGCAGTTATACAAGTTCTGCAATTTCACAAATCTTTGTATTAAGTTTTGGGTTGCCCGCATACAACCTGCTGTCTGTACAGTGTTTTACATCTGTTTCCGTGTTTGAGCACAATGGATACAAGTCTATTAGCAGTTCTAGTTTGTAAGTCTAATATCATTTATGCCACCTTGGAGGGCCACAGTTCAATGTTCAGAGAACACTGAAAATGGCAGGCATCACCTTGAAATGTGAGTTTCATCTCATCTAACTTGAGGAAATTAGAGAAAGAAATCCATTTGGCTTCCCCCGTCATCAGTCAAGAGAGGTCTCTTAGTCATCTGAATGTCTGAGATCTAGTTCTGCAAAAGGGACAGGAGGCTTAGCTGGAGAGACGTTTCCACTGAGGCTGTTCAAATTCATACATATAATGTACAGTCACAAATTAAGAAACTGCCAAGGTATTTGGTGAAAACATCTTCTTTGATACACCAGCTACTCTCTGCTAGACAGAAGTGTTCAGATTTTTTTTGCTTTGACAGTGAAAGGCAAGTTCTGTGCTTCTGCTTTGCTATCCTGTGGTAAAATGACTGAAGACTAAGGATAGAATTATAGACACACAGATCTGAGTATTATCTTGTCTTGTTTATGTTTGTGAATTCCCTCTTTTCATGTAATTATCTTATTACTGACTGCATGCCAAACATTGTAGTGTAATCTCCCAGTATGAACAGGTGTTGAGTCATAGAGTGTCTGCACAAACACTAGCATTAATACTCTCTATTCTGTACCAATGCGCTGTACCACATGCTTTAGACGAAAAGCAAAGTCGTAACACGTTATTTGTCTGTGCTAACTTCCTTTTCAACTGACTGAATGGATTTTAATTAATCTTGCTAAAAACAATCTGGCTAAAGAGAACATGTTTTTCTTGATTAACTTTCAAAGTATCTTATCAGTTACACCAAAAAAAAAAAAAAACAGACATGGAGTTCATTAACTCTTTCTGTGCAGATTATCTGCAGTTCAGCAAAGTATAGCCTACCATTTTCACTTCTAACCTACTTCTTTTATAATTGTAGATAAATGGACTAAAATAGCATGTTAAAAAATGTAGGTTTCAGAAATAGTCATTTTGCCAACTTCCAAAGCATATTTTTCAGAAAAGTAGATTTCAAGTAAAAATGGTAGTATGTACTTTGCTATATTCTCTTAATTAGGACAGTCAGAATATCTCTATTAAAATCTTTCTTTCTGTTCTTTTTTTTTCTTTTTTTAATACAAGAAGTTGCTAAATACAATGGAAGAAGAAATAAAGCATACAGAAACAGCTGAATTATCACAGTAATGTTCTGTTAAGGAATACAAAGTTATGCTGCTTGAAACTGAAGTTGTTTTGAAAGCATTAGAGAAAATTGGGGCTAAGAAACTCTTTAAAAAAGAAAAAAAATCAAAATATGGTGTATAATTTCTGGTACAATGGGCTGTGAGTCACTAATTAGCACTGCTTTTTTTTAATGATCAGGCTTGTCTATCAGCTGGACAGTAAACAAGACCTTGCCATCTCTGTCTACTGTCCAATCTAGTTAAATCATTTTCTAGAAACAACCTGGCCTGAAGGTCAGGAAGGACATTCATTCCAAGACTCTAAGTGGGCTAATTGAAGTTAACTCTGAAGAAGAAAGATCCTCTGTTAATTTGGTGTGCACGGGTGAGTGCACATCAATACCACAAAGGGCTCCATTATTGCCGTATCAAAGTAAATAGCTGAAAAAAGTAAGTCAGGGAGATGAATGATGAGTTAAGTGTTAAGCAGACACTGAATGCAAACAGTAAGTAGCACACAGTTGCTCTTAGAAGGAATGTGGCGTCTGTTAACTCCTTAATTTCCTCTGTGTTGGATCTGGTTTTCAGACAATCCTGGAGATCTTTTATTATATGATTTAAGGAGATTTTGCTAAACCCTTTAATAGACTAATTTCAGTTTAGGGGCTTGGAGCAGGCTTTCCTACATTGAAACACATCTTAAATAGTGAGTATCTTTGCACTCGAAAAGTCATATTCATTGCCAGGAGAAAACTTGCATTTAACATTACTTGGACCAAACCCAGTGCTAGGCTCTGAACCCAGTTTATAGGCTTGCATGGCCTATAAACAGGACAAGAACTGTGCCTCCAGGAGTGCTCAGGAAAGTTGGGGGCCCCGGGAAAAAGGTCCACCTCACAGCTTCCACCTGCACCTTCTTGCCCACACCTTTGTGGCTAGAAGAAGTACAGAAGAAAATATTTTTGTCCATAAAGTACAGGAACTACAATTGTTCCTGACCTTGTGTTCCTTATACCTTATCCCAACATGCTTAGCCATGAAGGGCCAATAACAATTTATCCCTTAGGACTTTTCTAGATCAGAAATTGAAGCTAAAAAAAACTGAAGCTAGCATTTGCTAACTGACATTTTCCAAGAGTTTACTCTATCCAAGGTTAAACACATGTTAATCTGGTCAAGATAAAATCTATAGAGCCCACACAAAATTTTTAGATATTGGTGGTCCAGTGCTAGATCATGTGCTCTAGCACACTTTTAAACAGGGTCTAGATCAGTTACTAAAGCTAGATATTCTAAATTTCATAGATGAAGGTAATCAACATTTACAAATTTTAAAAAGCTGGCTGACACTACTTTAAGTTGCTTTTCAGTCAGTCCTTAAACACACAGAAAGAAAGAGTTGTAAGAAAGAAAATTATACAATTGCAAAATAAAAAGCAAGACAATCTAAACAATTATTAATTTCCCAATGTAACAGTAATCCCCAGTAAAATAGTGCAAAAGCTAATCTGGAAGTTAATTTTAAAAGCATTAGAGAAGTAATATAATTACTAGCCACTTATAGATTTCTGGAAACAATAAAAATGTAAAAACAGAAGCCCATGTAAAATAAATGAATTATTATTTTATGAAATTATAAACTTTGCTGATAATAATTTGCATATGGCAAAGTTCAACTTCTGTCCATTTTTTAACTTGTTGCCAAGCCACAGTTTGATTAAGAGGCAAGAAAACTCTAAATTTCCATTACATTCTAGAGATTTTTAGCTTCAAAAAAGCTGTTAAATAATAAATTATTTTTGAGCAGATGTATATCTTTCTTTGAGAATATAACAGATCTTTAGATGAAAAAGAGGTAGCTGTCACCTGTTTGGACTTTCATAAAGCATGTAATATGGCACCTGAAAATCACTAGTTAAATATGAGGAGTGCAAGAACTGTGAAGTGAGTGAAGGGTAGGATACAGGGACACCATTAGAACTGAAATGGAAAACAGTTATCACTGAAAATCTTAAAGGACTGTTTTTAGGACTTAGCATACTTAGTTTTATCACTATTTATCTTTGCGGGAAAAGGGAAATATACTTATGAAATATGTTGATAACCCATCATGCAATTAGAAAAGGCAGTCAAATATCATCTGAGAGTAACCTGATCTTGAGAAATAATATAAAAAAATTTGAGGAACAAGACTGTGTGCATTTAGGGAACAGAGACAAAACTTCTGCTTTAAGTAGGAGTTTGGTCAGGTGCAAAGGCAGAAGGGAAAGCAGATTTGGGTGCATGAATTACAGAAAGCATCCACGAAAAAAAAACAAGTTATGCTATGATGCATCAATCAAGGTAACTCCAGTCATACTAAGAAAGCATTAACGACATTTTACAAGGCATGGATAAAAAATTATCTAGGAAGTGCTGTTGTACACATTTGATAACAAATATTAAAGAAAGATTTATACAAACAGAAGTAGTACAGAAAAGGGCTACCAAGATAAAACACAGAATGGAAAATCTGTCATACAAGAAGGAGTAAAAGAGTTTGGCTTGTTGAGTCTAGGCAAACAAGGCTGTGACTACCTTCTTTAAGCAGTCTGGATGTGCTGCTTAAGGAAAAGGGTACAAGACGATACTGCCCGAGACAGTAAGTTCTAAAGAAATAAGCAATACAGCTAGCTGGAAGTTGGTAGGAAGTTTATAAGCCATCACAAATGATGTTCTGGAAAGTTGTCCCAAGAAGAAAGAACAAGAAATTAAACTAGCTATAAAATAATACTCCTAGAAATGTATTAAAAGAATGTGAATGTCCTGGATAGTTAGAGATAAGAACTTGGTTCCTCAGGCTACTCTTCCTATATCCTAACCATGTTCCTTTTCTATAAGAACACAAAGAAATGCTCCTAGGAATGGTCCAACCTTAACAGACTTGCTGAGATATAATGAATCACATGCTATGTCATAGGATGTGAAAATCAAGGCACAGTCATTCTAGACACTAAAATTTACTGCATCTTGTCTGGAATAAAATTTTGATAGCATTAAAGTTATATATTCTAAAGCAGAGTTTGATAAAAAAGGTAAGCATGGCTGAAATGTTTCATTTCTGGAAAAAATGTGGGTTTTCTATGTTTTTACATCTAACACATTACAAAAATCATTATATACTTTTAAAGTTTTTACTTAATCACCATTGCAGTAACTTCTTAATAAATGTTTTAATATATCTTTTAGAAATCATGAAAAGAGTCCAAAAAAACCTCCAAGCTGATCCTTTTCAAACACCTCAGAATTAAGTTGTATGAATGTGTGATTGTTATCTTCAAATCTTCCACTTCAGATGAAAGTAAAAAGCCTTCAAAATTATCTGTTAATAGAAAAAAGCAGTGACAGAGATACAGTAGCCCTTAGGGCACGGATTCTAAAAGTGAAGAGAGACAGATCACAGTGTGTAATACCTTAAATGGTGATTTACAAATTACAGCTGGATGCACTGATATGTTACCATTTCCAGGCAGCTTATAGGTATTTCAGAGTTCTGTTCACCTACAGTTTTTAAGTAGGTCAGGAAGTAAGTCACTTTTAAGTAAGGAAGTCTCTGCTACTGTTTCTTTTCAATGCTCTGCTTCAAAATCAGAAAATAAATCTATGATAGTTCCTTCATTTTAGAAGAATCACAGAGTTGCAGAATAATTCAGGGTGGAAGCAACCTCAGGAGGCCTCCTGCTCAAAGCAAGGTCAGCCATGAGATCAGACCAGGTTGCTCAGGGCTTTATCCAGGTTGGTCTTGGAAAACCTCCAAGGATGGAGACCTGAGCAACCTGCTCTGATGCTTGGCTGTCCTCATGGTGAAAAATTTTCTCCTTATGTCCAGATTGAACCTCTCTTGACTGAACTTCTGCCTGATGCCTATTGTCCCTCACCATGCACCACTGTGAAGAGCCTGGCTCCATTTGCTTAATACCTTCCTCATAGGTACAGGGGGGCTGCTATTAGGTCCCCTCAAAGTTGACTCTCCTCCAGGCTGCACAAGCCCAGCTCCCTTAGCCTCTCCACACAGAGAAGTGCTCCAGCCTCAACCATCTTGGTGGCCTCCACTAGACTCGCTCCAGTCTATCATTGACTTTGTTAAACTGGGGGCTCAGAACCGGATGCCGTATTCTGGATGCAGTCTAACAAGTGCTGTGCAGAGGAGGCTAATCACTTCTGCCAATAGACCATGCTCCTGTTAACTCAGTCCAGATGCTGTTGGCTTCTCTGCTGCCCCAGCTCACTGCTGGCTCATGTGCAACAGGTTGTCTACCAAGGCCCCAGGGCCACTTCAGCAGAGCTGCCCCTGGGCAGGCAAGCCCCAGCCTGTATCACTGCCAGGGGCTCTTCCTTCCCATGTGCAGCACTTGGCATTTGTCACAGCTGAATTTCATGAGCTTCCTGTTGGCCCATTCCTCCAGCTTCTCTAGATGTCTCTGAATGACAGACCTGCCCCTGAGTGCATCAGCTGTCACCCCATGTCCCCAGTTTGGTGTAATCTGCAAACCTGAGCAAGCACTCCATCACCTGCTCCAAGTCATGGTTAAAGATTTTAAACAAAACAGGTTCCAATATACACCTCTGTGGACTCCATTTTTTACCAGCCTTGAGAAAGAGTACAACCATTAACCACTATAATCTACTGAAGTTAGTGTTTTGAAATTATTTAATTTAATTTTCTGGAAACAATATCTGTTTCTAAAAGCAATTTTCAGTAATTTACCAAAAACCTGAAAACCAAAAACCCAAACAAGCAAAACTGCACAATAGGTCTGATTTTCTGTTCTGACACTGAGACAGACACTTCAGATATACAATACCAGATCTTGAAAAAAGCCTGAGAGTACAGAGTTTTCAATTTAGGTCAAAAATATTAATCTATTTCAAATTCAAGTTGAATTTGCAATAATACTGCAATAACTACTCCCACAGAAGTAAGCTGACAAAAAAACAAAGGACTCTTCCACTGAAGTACAAAAGTAGCGATAAAGGATAAGAAAGGAAGACATTGTACTCCTTATATTTAGACTTCTAAAAGTATAACAGAAGGGGGGAAAATATAGGAACTACCTAGCCTTCACTATGCATAAAGATAGTGACATCTGGACAAGGTGACATCTGGATAAGGTTGACTATGCCATGCTCAGCAGATGTTAAATTAAAAGGTATTCTGAGAGAAAAGGGCAGGTTGGAGACCTGTTCATAAAGGTCAAGCTGGTGTAATCACTGACAATTTGATCTATTGCTAGGTATAACTGTGAAAGCTGGATCCTCAAGGCAGCAAATGTGAAGTCATCAGAGTCCTTTGAGATTCTGTGGGGCTGATATACATTGAAGACATCAGAGCAGAAAAGAAGACAAATGAGCGTATACTGCAGCAGTGCAGAAAGAACCATTTGCTGCTCCCAGAACATCACGGAGAGTAAGCTGAAATATTTCAGGGACATACCAAGGAGAGATGGAGATCGATCAGCAAAAACAACAGTGCAAGGCAAAACTGCAAGCAAAAATGGAAGCACGGATTCGGTCAGCAACATAACAGAAGGGAAATTTCCGCAAGCTCTGAGGGGATGTCAGTTCTGGTGAATTATGATGCAAAGGGCCACTGACCTCCAAATTTAAGGTAAAGCTTGATAATGATGGATATAGGTAATTTATCAAACAATAATGTCAGCTAGTAAGCAGCTTAGTTAAAAGATACATGAAATGTAGCCTCATGTTTCTGACCCCTCAAGCACCAAACAAGTAAGATGATGCTTTTTTTTTCTAATAAAACTTCTAGATTCATATATCAAAATTCTCTTTCACATGAATTCATAAAATATATCTAGATGCTCCTTATATATACAAAGACACCATAAATATTCCCTATACAATGATAAATACAATATTATATAAACTCTCTAGAAAATCTTTTCTATAAATTCATGGCACAGTTGAAATATTCTCAGCGTGAATAATTCTTTTGGCATTTAATGTTATGCCATTATTTCAATGAACACAATTAGCATGGCAAACTACTGTAAGTTCTTCTACAAGACTTTCCTTGGTATTAATAAGCTATGCCATTATTTGTGAATTCCTCACCAGGTTTTCAAAAAGATTTTGCAAGAAAATACGATTTCTATTTCAGGAGCCTGGGTAATGCTGAGACATGCTGGAAGAATTCCTTATGATATGAAGAAAAGTACAGTGATGAAAAAGGAAAAGAAAAGGAAGGAAATCTTAAACATGCATACACATGGATTTTGCTACAAATCTCCCTATTCCTGTACAGGAGTTCAATCTGGCACAATGTGTGGAGAGAAACCCAGGTACTGCTGATGCTTTGCAAATCACAGTTTCACAGGGTATCCTGATCACAAAGGAGACTGTGAGAACTATCCCATGGGTGTTTCTCAGTGAAAAATATCAATGTTAGAACACAAGTCTGTTTCTTAACTGAAGTGGATATGCTCTGAATGAGAACCAAATCACTGAGTTTATGCACTAAAATTTTAGGTGCCAGAGCAAGTAACTCTTTACAGTGCCTCTGATTATGAATAAATACAACTAGATGCTTTTAAAGGCCAGCAGAGGGAGAGTCTAGTCAACTTAAACCCAAGTAGGTGGACTGAATTTTCCTCTGGGGGCTTTCAAAGGCCCCTACCTCTCTCCATTGATGGTTAGAGAACTTAGGCACATATTTTAGAACAGCTTCATTGAGCAGCTAAAATTTAAATGCAAGTTAGGCACCTAAATTAAGCAGAATGGCTTCTACCCACTGTTTTATAAATTCCAAGTGTAAAAAAGAAAAGTCAAAATGATAAAAAGACAGCATTAAGGAAAGCTAAATTACCAATAAAATGAAATTTGGAGAATGCAGAACTGGGTGAAAGAGAAATGGCAAACCTTTTTGTATACATTGCAGCTTTCAGTAGTCTAGGGCCTTTACTAGGTTTCTATTCACCAGTTTTTACCACTCCGCCTCTTGCTACCCTTTAAACACATACTGGTACTTTGATCACCTGAGCAGCTTCTTTGATTCTTACATTTCAATATCTACCTGGGCCATGTTCACTCCCTCTGTACCATTTGGGTGAAAATCTGTGTTTCCCTGTGTGACTGAAAATGGACTTCTTCACACTGTCAAAAGTAGCTTAATAGTTTTGAATAGAATTTCATCCACTAAAATCCCTTCTTGTTTTAACCTTAATTAACACCAAGCTCCAGTCTTCTTTCCCACAGCACATTATTGTATCTTTCTGCACCACGGACAACTGACAGGACATATTCCTGTGCTCTGTGCTGTATCTGTAGAACCTATCTTCTTTGCCTATATGATCACTGTTCTACCAAATTTATGCTTACTCTCTTCTGCAGCCTTTTGAATCATTACCACACCTAGCATGAAAGAAGATCTGTAACAATAAATTGTGTTGTATTAGCAAGATTCTCCACACTGAAATTATTTTCTCCTACAATCAGATTTGTTACAGAAAGATTGTGCAGAATAAAACATAATAAATTGCATTTTTTAAAAAAAAATAACAATAACCATACAATTTATTACTTGCAGCAAATAAAAATAACACTTTGCTATCAAGCTTAATAAACTGTGAAAAGCCTTTTATAGCTGGCTAACATTTCTTCACCCACAACCTGGCATTGCAGTCCTGTGAAGTATGGTAGGTTTATGAAGAAAAACTTTTTCCAGCTGATATGCCTATTGCAGTGTCTTAAATAGGAAAATCCTCAGGGGATGGATTAGTTCCTCTTTTTTTTAAAAGTGACAAATTACAGATGGGAATATTGCTGATGCTCCCAAATACTGTAAATCTGTAGCTATGAGCTATTGCAGTATATGCCCTTAGTTAAAAGCAGCTTGAATGGTAGAGATAGCTTTCAGTTCAGTGCATGAGCTGCATCAAGCTAATTTCTCCATGTATGTTGCACTTGATAAATTACAGCTTCTGAATCCGAATGAATTGCTTAAGCTATGTCTGTCTACATGACATGACTCTGTGAAAAGCAAGATATATGACTTCAAAGATTTCTGTGTGGTTATAGATCAAAAATAAATAATACTATCTCATTTAGTTAAATAAATTGAATATCTGTATAAATCAAGACTCCTCTCATGCTTTGAGGAGACAAGGTGGCAAGGCATATAGTCCTTTATGATCATGATCAGAGTTCATAAGTTCATGCACTTAAGACAACCCACATCTTGGGAAATACTTAAAAGTCAAGTTTGGAAAATATTCTGTTTGGAAAATATTTTGTATCACAGAAATTGGTCCATAAAGAGCAAATTAAGCTTGTGAACAGATGAAACAATGTGAGTAAACCAGTTCAGTGTTGATGGGAACAAGGCAATCATTGAAATTCTCTCTGGTTAGTGTTAGCTAGCACTCTAATTCTCCCAGCTCCCAGTACGTAAGACAGTTTTAGCCTTGAGAGCTCTTCTAGCCCATTCAGTCCCAGCAACAACATATTTTTTAAAACTCACTGCAAAATAAACCGTTCGGGATTTGATTTTGTTTAAGCAGGAGTCTGTAACTGTGGGAGACACACAGCCATACTGTCTCACTCTGCACCACTTCACTGTCAGCATCTTTGAATGGGCTACAAAAAAAAAAAAGTGCAGCAAGGGTATTCCCGGTTACTGTAACAGCTGGGAAACAGAACAAAGCCATGGATAAGGGGGAGTGATGTTAGCTTATAGGAGTGATTGCCCTGTGATAACCTTTGGCATGCATTTCCATATTTTTCATTTCCACATCTCTTTTTATGTTCTTTGTATTAAGTGTCATTGTTTTCAATGTAATTTTAACTCATAACTGTCTATGGAGATAYGTAATTGCTGTAGGTCTAATCACATAATTAGAGCATATATTTACATAATTGCAATATTTTATTAGAAAGTGTAGTTACAGTTTTAATGGAATTATGCTTAATGACATCCTAAATGTCCCCACGAAACTTTGTGGGGAAAAAGGTAAAAAAAAAACACTCTAAGCAGTTTTTAAAGCTTGCTACCTTAGCCCTCCATCCCAGTAGTATATCACCAACTACACATGAATTTCAGTGTTATAAATCAAGATGGGCCAAGACTTTTATCATTTTTCTAAGTCCAGGCCTGAACTGTGGAAGTCTGAGATAAAAATAACTTTGTTCTATGTAGTTATTTTACTAGGGTTTACTCTTTTGAGGTGGCAGAAGAACAGTAATCACTCATTATACATAGCTCTAGCAGATTCTGCCCTTAGTATCTCAACACCAACCAGTAAGGCGAACTGAACTCTGCAGAGACCTCCTAAGTAGAGGCCTCTCTAATAGACTGAGGGCTTCTGCAATGGATTATATTGACTGAGTTCTATCTGAAACAGGAACCTCACATCATACTGGAAGCCCTGCAATCAGCTCAATCTTTCCTTCCGTGTTAATAAATATTGGATTTCTCAACTCTGGATACTTTTACAGTAGTTTCATTCTTCCATCGACCTTAAAGGCACATGAAACAACCTTTGACTTTTGCCACTGATTGGTTATTGGACAAATTCACACTAAAGCTGTCTTTCTGTCTCCCCCTCTATTGTTCCTGAAAACACAATTGTATGAAATGTGCAACTCTCCTGATTTTCAAAGAACATACATGGAACAAAGATGCCCTAAGATTAAAAATAATGATTTTTTGTGGGAACTTGGAGCTATTGAATTAATTTTAGGCCTAGCAGATATATGATGACAAATATAATTATTCCTATTCAAATATACACACAAAAACATTAATTATATTTAAGCAGAGTTTTGTGATTTATCCCTAAATTTAAAACATTAATTTAAATGAGATGATATTATTGTGCTAAGTATTTGGACGCAGTCAAAATACTCTTAGAACAGCATGCTGGGCTAAATGCACTTAAAATATCATCCCATATAAAAAGCACTTACTCTTTAGACTTACATACCTATTACAGTTACTAAAGATGACAACATTGCTACAAGTATGCTTCCTGTAACCTATTCACTAAAGTGACTATCTGTGCATATCCAAGAATAGTTTATAGTGATGAGCTTTGTCTTCAAGGAACCATATAATTTGACTACTTCTTCTCTGAAGGATTCTCATCTTGCCCTGTAATGAGAAAGATGATCCATTACTGCCATTGCTACACTCATATCCAACTGGCAGAAGTGCTCAAGCCGCCGTTCAGAGCTGAAGTAGATCAAAGGGCATTTCCTGAGAGCATCGCCCTGATGATAGGATGTTCTTTCCTCCACTTTGTGAGGAGGAAGAACTAATTTTTCAGCTTTTCAGGGAAAGATCTACAGCCTTATTTTCTCTGACAGACATAAAAAGGGGACAGGGTGAAAGCCGGAAGAGGTCATATTATAGTGTATATACATGCTACAAATGGCTGCTGAAGACACAATTGTGTAAGTGGTGGGAGGACGATACAAGCAAATGTCTATATATAACATCACTGTTTGATTTATTTTTTTTTTAGATCATGTAGGGAATGGGACAGGACACTTCCCAATGCAAATATTTATTTAGTAGATGAAATTAGTCAGAAGTAAGATTCAGGCTTATAAAACATTACTTATTTTGACTACTCGTACGCACTCACACACAAATCACTCAAGCTGTGATTTGAACTGTCTCTGGCAGGGTACACTATTAAAATTATAGCACAAAAACTGGGATGGCCTGAAGACTGCCAATGACTCCAGCAACTACTATGCAAGTGCTCACACCACCGAGAATACCACTGTATAGTTTTTCTTCTTCAGATTGGTATCCCCTATTTTAGAAAAACAAAAAAACAGAGAAACAAATATGGCCTATCTGATGATTACAGCGGACTAAGTCTCTTCTCACTGTTTCAGCATTTCTAAACTGACTAGCTTTAGGGAAAAAATACCCTACATGTTAACCTATCTGCCAGGGAGCAGCAAGAGCAGGGCTGCTCCACCAGGAACAAAGACAGGAGCTGAGGGTGACCATGGCACAGGCAGTGGGGTGTCCTCTCCAACCAGGGCGCAGTCCTGCACCAGATCTGCGCCAGGTCCCACCACATCTGAGCAGGGACGGGTTGGTGACAGCAGCAGATCCCTTTAACATTCCCAGACAAGACGAGGTGATGAGGCAGGTCGGGGGGTGGTCCCAGGGTCCCGAATGAGGCTGGTCAGGGAAATTATGCCTCTTGGTGTACTCAGGGCTCTGACACTATCTTCTTTTAAATCAATGGCATTAATTAAATTTTAATATGTTTTTTATTATCATTTTTACATTATAATTACATTTCCTTTTTAAAAATAATCTACTTATGATATTATACAATGACCTAAATTAGGACCTACATTTACTACAATCTATTAACATTATTTACTAATTAAATAAGGATACTATTCAAACAGTACGTTTGCTGTCAGCATTTTTTAAAAAGTTAAAAGATTGCACTTGAGGCAGCTACCAGCTGAGTATTTGAAACAAAAATGTGTTGAAATGATAACTTAAAGTATCATCATCAGCCTCCTCTGTGAAGCAGAGGGAGAACCTTTTGCAGGTCATCTCCTGCTACTCCCAAAGTACTCCTGAGCTACTTTAATAGGATTCCATGATCCTGTTCAAGAACACTAGGCAAAAAAATTGGCCTCAAAGGCAGCCAGAGACATGACACTATGCCTCACTCACTCACTATCATGAGATCTCCTCGAACAAGTGCTCACTACCTTGCCATATAACTGCAGCCCTGGAGAAGCATTCATGCACCATGCCGGACAGCATTGCTTGGCTCATTCAGAACAAGCACTCGTCCTGCTGTTGCTAGATGATATACCAGGCAAGATACGGAAGTGGAGGAGGATATACAGCAGGTCCCAGGGGTCACTGGTTCGCTAGTTGAGGTCCTGGTCACTGAGTGTTGTCCAGTTTCCACACTTTGGTCCCAAGGTCAGGAACCAGACTTTATATGTACATACAATAATGGTAATGTGAAGAAGCAAGATGAGGTTAAACCTAGGCAACTTTGGGTCCCATTTCTTTGAATAGATATGACCTAGCATGAAAAGCCAGAAAAGTGCTACATGCAAAATACATGTGGGTAACAGCGACAGTCCAGTTGTAGCAGGTACATCCGCATTTTCACTGCAGATGTGGCATCATTCTTGTGCAGACTGACAGAAAAAATACCAGTATCTCATTCAACCAGAATCATTCAAAATACAAATATACCAGTTCGATTATATCTTCTTTGCTCCAATATCTCTTTCCATCCCTGGAAAGGTTATTGAGCAGCTCATCCTGGAGGTCATCTCCAAGCATGTGGAGGAAAAGAAGGTGATCAGGAGTAGTCAGCATGGCTTCACCAAGGGGAAATCATGCYKAACCAATCTGATAGCCTTCTMTGATGGAATGACTGGCTGGGTAGATGAGGGGAGAGCAGTGGATGTTGTCTACCTAGACTTCAGCAAGGCTTTTGACACTGTCTCCCATAACATCCTCATAGACAAGCTCAGRAAGTGTGGTTTAGATGAGTGGACAGTGAGGTGGATTGAGAAGTGGCTGAATGGCAGAGCTCAGAGGGTTGTGATCAGTGGCACAGAGTCTAGTTGGAGGCCTGTAGCTAGCGGTGTCCCCCAGGGGTCAGCCCTGGGTCCAGTCTTGTTCAACTTCTTCATCAATGACCTGGATGAAGGGACAGAGTGCACCCTCAGCAAGTTTGCTGACGATACAAACCTGGGAGGAGTGGCTGATACGCCAGAGGGCTGTGCTGCCATTCAGAGAGACCTGGACAGGCTGGAGAGGTGGGCGGAGAGGAACCTCCTGAAGTTCAACAAAGGCAAGTGCAGGGTCCTGCACCTAGGGAGGAATAACCCCCTGCACCAGTACAGGTTGGGGGTTGACCTGCTGGAAAGCAGCTCTGCGGAGAAGGACCTGGGAGTGCTGGTGGACACCAAGTTAAGCATGAGGCAGCAATGTGCCCTTGTGGCCAAGAAGGCCAATGGTCTCCTGGGGTGCATCAGGAAGAGCGTTGCCAGCAGGTSGAGGGAGGTGATCCTCCCCCTCTACTCAGCCCTGGKGAGGCCCCATCTGGAGTACTGCGTCCAGTTCTGGGCTCCCCAGTACAAGAGGGATGTGGCACTACTGGAGAGAGTCCAGTGAAGGGCTACGAAGATGATTAGGGGACTGGAGAATCTCTCTTATGAGGAAAGGCTGAGAGAGCTGGGCCTGTTTAGCCTGGAGAAGAGAAGGCTGAGAGGAGATCTTATCAATGTGTGCAAGTATCTGAAGGGAGGGTGTTGAGAGGATGGGGCCAGACTCTTTTCAGTGGTGCCCAGCGACAGGACGAGAGGCAACGGGCACAAACTGAAACACAGRCAGTTCCATCTGAACATGAGGAAAAACTTCTTCGCTGTGAGGGTCACAGAGCACTGGCACAGGTTGCCCAGAGAGGTTGTGGAGTCTCCTTCTCTGGAGATATTCAAAACCTGCCTGGATGCAATCCTGTGCAATGTGCTCTAGGTGACCCTGCTTGAGCAGGGGGGTTGGACTAGATGATCTCCAGAGGTCCCTTCCAACCTCAGCGATTCTGTGATTCTGTGATTCTGTGATCTCACTATGGTTAATTGCTTAACTCTGCTTCAAAAATAAATTTGTATACCAATAGTGTCAATATTGAAATAATTTTTACCCACATACAAATGACTCACCATTGCTTTTTTATTTATTGGTCATGATCAGTGCTACAAATTCAAATTCATGTTATTATTTGAATTTATTAGATTTTACTTTAATGTATCCTATATAATTCAAAAAGAAATCAATGAGGCAGAAGCCATTTACATAATGATTGCATAACTGCACTGACATTTTGTGCCATGAGTGCTGAGCTTAACTATCCACATCATGAATAGTATATGAATGTTTCTCCAAAAAAATTATCTAATTTCCTCAACATATGTCTATCGTGTTGAAGAAGAGATGTCTTGTGCCCAGGAGAAATAAAATAAGGATGTCTTGTTAGAACATTAAGCAGTTAAGTGTAGCTTAAGGCTTGATTTCAAATGGTCATGGAATTGTTCTGGACACAGGCAAAATGTAGATACCTAAGACTCAGAGAGACAGGATTAAGAGTGATTACCTTTCAATGTTCTCCAACCCTAAAGGCAACTGGTACCTATCTTTTGAACCAGAAAAGCTCTCTATTTGACCACACTTGCACAGAAGCACACCAGCTGGAGTAGCTAGCCCTCACTTAAGCTTTGCTGCAGGTCAGAATGGAAAAACATCTCCGACTTCATCTCCAAAGCAAATGTAATGTATGTCTGACATAGCACAAAGCTGCATCCCCGTATAGCAAGCACTAAAGGCTTATTTCAGGAGCATTGCTTTAGGAAAAGCACAGTGTGAGTATCTTTCTCGCAATAGCCTCGTGGCTAGAACAGCTTCCGAGGAAGTCGGAAACCTGGCTTGCAGTTCTCTTCAGTCTATGAGATAGATCTGCAAGTGCTTCAGCAAAAAGGGCTCCAACAGGCTGGCCTAAGAGAAGCATTTATCTATAATCTAACCATTGCATGGAAGCTGGGCACTGTATGATAGGAAAGCCTGACTCAATTTTGTGAGAAGGGCAAACCAACCTCACTGGGCAAAGTGAAAACCTGCAATTCATGGAGAGGCGATAAAGTCACTTATTCTAGTAACATGTAACTTTTCACAAGCTAACCAGCCATCAAAAATTGCCAGTCAAACACTAGCAGCAATACTGTGGCTTTTCTAATCCTCTAATTTCTATTCTGTCTTCACAAGGTAATACTGCTGGCTTACAGTAAGTAAAGAAGTAAAAATCCTTCCAAATCACTGTACTGCATGACTCAAGAGAAGATCTGCAAAGCAGTATCAGGCAGCCAGCATAACATTCCAACTGAAATAAATTAGGTCATTGGGTCAGCAGTAGCTGAGAGGCCAAAAATGTAATTTTAGCTTCTAATGGCTTCTCTCTCCATATGCTCTCTGTCTTGTCTGTGCTTTTTCTTCTTTTGCCAGTGGCCCTTCTTTTGCCAGTGGCCCTGATATTAAGCAAAACTTTTAACATCAGGTGTAGCACACATTTGTCTTATCATACTTTACCAATATTTAGTATTTTACATATATCCTATTTATTTTCTTCTAGTACTGAATTTGCTCCATCTGGAGTTCTAACAGAACATATTGCAGAGTAACTCTGCACTGCAAGTTGTTGTGACTATTTGCAACCTGCTTTTGTAGGATCAATGCTGCATTTTTACTTCTAGAAATCAGATATGAAGTCAACTTACACCCATTTACACATAGGTGAGAATGTTATTAAGCTCATGAAATACACTGCTAAAACTAAAAAACAATGCACTTACCAAATTCAGTGGATTTTTCTTCATAGATTTGACTCACTTCAAGGAGCTATTGGTTACTTTCTAAAACATATATCTCTTGTTTCAGTGTTCTTTCAAAACTAAATTTAAAAAAATCTAAATATTGCCAGATGGAAACATAGAAATTCTTCACCAACATGTAAAAGTAACAATTGGGCAGTTTGGGTGATAGAATCCAAAAGAAAGCCAAACACAAACTTAACGTATGTTGAAAGAGAATAAGACTGTCAGTTTGCCAGCACCATGACCACAAGACCATCAACATATTGTCCTCATTATACCAGCTCAAGTATGTAAATTACTCAAGTATTTGATTTGTCACAGTTCTTCAGCCTAAGAAGAAAGTTACTTCTATGTAGCCCAAGTTAAGCATGTTTTAGGTTTTGAGCAATCAGAAGTTGAAAGTGTTGGATATTGATCTACTGTGTATTCAGTAAGAATTTGTAAATGAGTTCTGAATTTGTACATCTTGCATCTGCCTATGTATAACCTTGTATATATCTTGTAAAATGACAAGAGTATATGTTTTCATGGCATAATTTACCAGGTTATGATTTCTTAACACCACCAGACCCCATGGGCGCAAATTGAAATACTCAGGATGCCTCAGCTTAAGATATGCTGCCACCATTACAGTATATCCTGAAAGAAAAACTACTTATGCTGCCTGTTCAAGTAGCTTCTCTGAGGGATGTTATAAAGATGCTAACATGGCAGTAAGATTGAAGTAATCATTTTCACTCTAACATCAAATTTCCAGACATAGTTGACACAGCCAATTGGCCGATCTGACCAGTTGGGCTTTGATGTTTCTATGGGTGAAACTGCAACAATTCCTATGTCATATACGGGATTCATCAAAGGATCTGTCTAATACTGAAGTTTCAGTCGAAGAGCAGAGTAGAAAAAAAAAAAAAGAATTATAACTGTCTCCAGAAGTAGGAACCCCAGGATGAAATACTTGAACAGTGACATGCAGCCCCTCATCAGACACTGCCTTGGCACCAGAATCCTGGAAAGCATGTCAATCTTTCATGTCAATTTTTAAAAAGATTTTCAGGGCAATCTGTAGTTGATAAGCTGCTTTCTCCCCTGGCCATATTAGATGAAACTATAATAAAAAAATAGAATTAGTGTGAGTATGGATAATATGACAAAAGGATAAGAAGTCAAAACATCTTTTCTACATGGAAGTTACACCTCAGTGACCTAATGGAGTTCCCTGAAAGACTCACAAGCAAACGGATAAATCTGTTTGGATTCCAAAAGTGTTCCAAACCCCCTCGAGAAAGTAAGCTGTCATACAATAACAAACAAGGTCCTCACATAGCTAAATAATTGCTTGAAAGACAGGAAGGAAAGGACAGGAGTAAAAGATCAGTTTTCACAACAGAATGACATTAACAGAGATGTGCGATACTATTCATCAATATCTTATTGATGTTACTCCACAAACCCATGAATGATCCAAAAACTGGTGACAAAGTTTGCTGATGAAACTAAGTTATTAAGCATGGTAAAGACAAGGTCCAACTGTGAAAAACTGTAGAAGGACTTTAACATGAGTGACTGGATTACAAAATGGCAAATATCATTCAAACTATGTTGATATAAAGTGAAAAACATGAAAGAATAAATCCTAACCCTGCACATAAAAGGAACTGACTATTACCAGTCAGGAATGAGATCTTGGGATTATAATATGCATGAACATGTCAGCTCAACAGCTGTCAAAAAAGCAAGTCAAATGTTGGGCATTGTTAGGAAAGAGAGAGAGAACAAGAAATCTTCATCAGTCCAAGGTATAAGTACATGGTGTATCTGCATCTTGAACACAGTGCAGTTCTAGCTCTTCCCACCCAAAAAGAGAACTGGGATGATAAGAGAAATGGAACAGCTTCCAGACAAGGATCAGATAGGCCCAGGCTATCCCTCCCTCAGGGGGCTGTAAGAGCAGTCTACAATATAGTAACTGGCACATGGAAGAACCAGGCCCGATTGTTTGCTGTTTCCTCCAAAACAAAAACTAGGGAACATAAACTGAAACTAAAGGGACAAAGGCTCAGAAACCAACGCTGAATTAACCTGTGGCACTTTGTAACACAGACTATTGTGGATACAAAACATTTTCTTGAAGGAACGAAAATCTGTTGAGGGCTATTAAAGAACCATCACCTCTGACTCAGGAAGTCCCAGGGCCATAAGCTGAAAGATATTTTCTGTGTCACTGTGTGCTTGCTCTGCTTTTCTAGTCTTCTCAGGGAAGGGGTATAAAACTACTGGAACGTCGATACTGCCTAGAAGGACATTTGGTCTAATCCAGTATCACTGTTGTACTATGTTCAAAACAGTTTTATAGGACTTCATTTTACATTTTAAAAAGCTTCACCAATACACCAAACCCCTTAGAAATAAGGTGTTCAAAGTTCAAAAAACAGAAAAAAAAAGGAACCTTTTCCATTTTTCTCCTCCCCACTTTAAACTCTGACTCTTATAAGGATCATGATGTTGTGATAACATTTTCTTTTGGCACTCGTAACTCTAGATTTCTCATAGCAGTAAATTTGAAGATGTCCGGGGAAGTCTTTAACCATGTAACCTCCAGCCAAGTTTTGGGGTTTGAAGCCACTTGAACTCTGTTTATTTACATCAACTGAGTGCTAGTCTCATAATGCCCAGTTTATCACAAATGTATACAGGTAACAAGTAGAGGACAAATTTCATCAGACTGCATATTTTACCAAAGAGTTAGCCTGTACCTGGGAAGCCCATACTCTCTACTGAATCCTAAGATTACCAGCAAAACTGCAAACTAGAACAGAACTGAGGACTTTTTTTTTTCTTTTTTCGGGCCACATCGGATAGAATGAACTCAGCAGCAGCTTATTTCACATTGACTATAAAATGACCAATGATTTTCAGCCCGTGTGCTGTCCAGAGTAAATCAGAGAAAAAAGGCTGCAAGCACCATGTACTTAAGCCATCTAATTCTTCCAGAAGTCTACAGATCTTGTCCTGCCATAATCAAAAACCTATTACCACTAACACCTAGCAACTGCATTGATCTTCCTGCTTTCCTTGTTAATCGTAACAAACTTCAGAGTAATGAGTTATGATATACAGTATATTTCTGTTTATCCACCACACTGAGGCATGATTTGAGTTTTGGACATGAACTACGTGGCCCCTTTTCTTACTTTCTTCAATTATATCTTTTGAGTGTCTTCCACAATTTTTTGTTTTTACTATCATAAAGTAACAACTAGATATAAAGATTTTTTTTTCATTTTTCTGCTTATGTCATTGTTCTTAAGCATTAATGTTGACTCTGAGAACTACTTTGATCTTTACAATTAGCACATCTGGAACCACAAAGCTGAGTTCCTCCCACTTCTCCAATAATTTCTACATGGATTCAGAAAGCCTAAATCAAGGTGCTGGGATTCATGTTACAGGCCAAAGCGTGAAGTATTAAGTGCTGCAACGCTCAGTTCTGGACCTAAACCCTTAACAGTTACCAGTAAATCTTAATCTTAAATTAATACCAACAACATATTACTTTTAATGGTATTTTGAGTCTCCACAAAACATTTCTCTGGACAATTTCCACATACTTTATTAGTAGTTGATTGATTAGCAGTGATGACAACATTTTGTGTAACAACTGGAAATGACAGCTGTATAGTTCAAGCAGCTTGACCGCATAAAGATCAAAAAGTTTGCAAAGAAACAAACACTTCATATCTCCCAGCTATAGCTCCAGTACTGCGGCAACTTTAGAATAAAATCTAGAATAAAATCTAGAATGAAATCATTTTACGATCTAAGAATAACTTCAGTGATTTTTTTTCCCCCTACAGAAGCGTGAAAAGTACAAATACAGTATTAGGATACAGGTTTCCTGCAGATGTTGTGCCAGGCTTCTCAGTATTGCAGGAAACACCGATGTCTGCCTCCCCGAAGAAGATGAGCTGACACCAGGCCACTTCTGCCACAGCCTGGGTGGGGAGGAGGGGAGGAAGGGCAGATCATCAGGGCACAGCCAGGGCTGCTCCGGAGGGCAGGGGGCTGGGAGCCTGGGACGGCAGTGAGGCTGGCCAGGCAGGGACCTCACCAAGCCAGGCCCATGCCACAGCCCCCAGCAAGGCCAGCAGAGTAGGCCAGTGATGGGGACCAGGGTCAGCCGAGAGCCTGGGTGTCACCAGGGAAGGTCATGGTGACAAGGTAGGTCCAAGGTCAAGCCAGGGAGTCAAATCAGGTCAAGATCAGCAAGCAACATGGGCACGACATACCCACACCGTAGCTCAGGCAAGGACCCAGGCCAAGCGCCTGAGCTGACCTGCAGCTCCTGAGCGAAGTGGGAGCCCCAGCAAGGCTTCTCCCAGCCCTCTCCCACAGCTCTTCTCCTGGCAGCCTCATCCACGCTGCAAGGCCACACCGTGCCAGCCCTGGCCTTGAGCACATGCGGCCAAGCCCCCGGGAGAGGGCGAGAGGTGGCAGAGCCTCTCTGTGTGCTCAGGGCCCTGACACAGATTTGGGCTGCAGAGCACAAGGGAGAGTCCCAAAAAGTAAGATTTACTGCTCCCAGGGCCACGGTAACTGCTGCTTCCAGCATTCCCAGTAGGAATCTGTCCTTACCCCAGCTCTTTTAAACACACACACACACACACACGCATGCACACACACTCTCTCTCTGAGCGCCTGTGTAGCAGTGTTATAGGCCTAAAAAAGCAAAAATAACATAGTGCCCAAGCCTGAACATGGCTCTCAGCTGTTAAATCGCTAGAGCAGTCCCTGGCACCGTTTTGGTTCAGGCCGAACCACACTGGTGTACCACCACAACAGCCAAACACAGTTTAGGAGACAGGCCAGGCCAGGCCAGGCCAGTTGATTTGGGGAAGGGAAATGAGGCAATAATAGAATTCAGTTGCATGGACGCAAGCTAAGCTCTGCCAGTTGGGCTCATGGCCAGAAAACAGGCCCTGGCCTCATGTAGTTTACCAGCACAGATACAAGCCTGTGATTTTTATAAGTGCCAAGAACTGACATTTCAAGCTATGATCTGATGCTTTGGGCAGCTTCCTTATGGCCAGTTTTTCTTTTGATATAATTCTGCTAGAAAGGAGGGCAGAAATCCTACAATTCCTCATCTCAACAGCATTAGGGAGGGCTGATCATTGGAGCTAAATTGGGTGCAGTCCCAGGAACTTAGATCTGAAAGCAGTACATATGCAGCCCACCTGCATATAGCAGCCCACCTTCTCAGCCTGCTTTTCCTCAGGAATCCGACTGATTTCCTGAGAATCCAGAGCTCTTAATAATCTTGGACCATGGTTAGCATCTTATTCCATCTATTATATGAAGCTCTCAAGTTCCCCCCTTTAGAAAAAGAGCTGCAGAGATTGTCAAACAGAAATTTTTCCATAATGTGAGGATTTGAAGATTATTCTAGATGTTTCTGAGAAGGTAAATTCTGCCAGATTTGCAATAAAATGGCACTTCAACTAGAACTGCTATGCCATGAGATAATAAGGATTTCCATGTGGATAATACATACTCAAACAAAATGTGCTGTATTAATTTATGAGAATAAATTAATTAGTAGAACTTCAAGCAAACTGTTCTGCTTCTTTAGGCAGTGTGTTAGTATACACCCGTGTTTCCTTGCAAGATGGATGTACTCTAAAGGAAGCCAGCATTTATAGGGCTTGGGGCATGAAAATACGTATATACAACTGGATATGAATTAAGATGAATTATAGAGCTGGTTAAATTTTTTGCTTGAAAGTTACCAATGACATTTGTTCACCTTTTCTCAAAGTAAAAATAGTTGTGGAAATATATTTTTTAACTATTTTTGTTCTTTTCATTGAAAGCACAAAGACATTCAGTTTACCATATTTGGTAATGGGTTGAAAAATATAAAGCATATTTTATATATTTTTATATATATATGTGTGTGTGTGTGTGTTAATTATATTAAATTATATATTTTTATATATATATAAATAAAATTTATCCTTTTATTTAAATTCAAACACACCTAAGCAGCTCTAATAATGTATTGCTTTGTACATGCAATCAATCACTAAATTTTGAGATTATGAAATAAACTTCAGAAACATGGTCTTCTCACATGCAAATATTTGTCACCAGTTATATTAGCAAACACATGTGTGATTTTTATTATACACTTGTTTTTTCAGCAATAGCAAGCAATTAATAATTTATACAACAAAGTATTCAGAGCAGAGAAATGATAAGGGAAGTTAAGGACACCTTGGGAAAAGTCATGGCTGGCAGGGAAAAAAACAATTAAGTTATTATTAAAAAATAATTTCAAACAAAGGATCATATAGGTCATTTATCAGATAGACACAGAAAAAAATAACACTATGAGATATTGGACTGCAGACCACCATGCAAAATTGGAGAATATATCCAGAAACGTGTGTCTGAAAAAGATTTAAGATCAAAACGGACAAGCACATCAACAGGAGTCCCCAGTGTGATACTCCAGCAAAAAGAGCTAAGGCCACTCTTGGATATGTATAATAAAAGAGTAAAATAAGCAGATAAAAAAGACTAAAACAACTCCATGCACAGCATCATTGAAACTGAGTACTGTAAGTTTGGGGGACATATTTTAATATGAACATCTGAAAACTGAAGAGAATATGGAAAAAAACAAAAAATAATGAAGGGTTGCAGGAAATGCCTTCTAGCAGGAGATTTAAACACATCAGTCTGCTTACCAAAGGCAAGACTTTGAGAGATGTTTTCATTCTGGTAAACCTATGAGAAAATACTGAGAACCAAAGAACTGGGCAAAGCACAGCATAGTTAGAACCCCAGGAATGGTTAAACCAGTCAAACCAGAAATTTAGATTAGAAATTTAAGTGCAAGTGTTGGCACTTTTCAGGCAACTTAGTACAAGAGAGTGTCGGGTACCCCCTCCTATCATAAAACCTAGAAAGTTAAGGGCATGATTCATTCACTGAACAGGCTTCTAGCCCCATTTTAAGTGCTTTCTAGTATTCTGCCTGACCTCCAGCTGCCACTCTAAAAATGTGCAGACCAGCCATGGATGTGCCAGCCTTGTGCAGAAATCTAGGGAATCCAAATGGCGCTAGCAGCCTATCCTGCTCTAAATGTTTTTCTTGAAGATGTGTCCAATGCTGTGAGTTACAGTTTAGACAATTTCAAGTTACAGACTCAAATGCAGAAATAATTGCATAAAACTGAAGGGCTTTTCATATGTTGGAAGTCAGAATAAATAATTTAATATCCTGTATTACTTTTAACCTCTGTTAACCAGTCTAGAATACATTCTGGAAAAGAAAGACACTCAAAAGTAACAGCTAAGATTCTAAATACATTAAAAGGTGGTTTGATTTTGTGGCAATATTTAGGGTAATTCTTTGTTTTATCCAGAACAAAAAGGCAATTTGCTGTATGGAACATACAAATAGCACAGAGTATTTTATGGAACTTACTTTCCTATTCTCAAATCCAATATGGAGTAGCTCTGATGAAGAAGAAGAAAAAGAAGAAGAAGAAGAGGAAGAAGAGGAGGAGGAAGAAGAAGAAGAAGAAGAAGAAGAAGAAGAGGAAGAGGAAGAAGGAGAAGAAGAAGAAGAAGAAGACGACGACGACGACATTTCTGTAAATTCACCAAATCCCAGGAGCTAAGAAGTTCAAAAATTAACGAAATAACCTGTGCTCTTCTTGCAGGTATTTTGAAGCTAGTGTGTTATAAAACACGAATGGGCTCAAGAAGGTTTATATAGTTCATTATTATCTTGGCTGTAGATCCTCTGCTATAACAGAATATCCATTACAGCTTTCTTATATAGATGATACTTGACTAAAAGTAAAAGAGAGGCAGAATTTGGGGGAAGGGGAGGATCTTATCAATGCATTTAAATAGCTGAAGGGAGGATGTAAAGAGGATGGGGCCAGACTCTTCTCAGTGGTGCCCAGCAACAGGACGAGAGGCAACAGGCACAAGCTGGAACACAGGCAGTTCCATCTGAACATGAGGAAAAACTTCTTCGCTGTGAGGGTCACAGAGCACTGGCACAGGTTGCCCAGAGAGGTTGTGGAGTCTCCTTCTCTGGAGATATTCAAAACGCGCCTGGATGCAATCCTGTGCAATGTGCTCYAGGTGACCCTGCTTGAGCAGGGGGGTTGGACTAGATGATCTCCAGAGGTCCCTTCCAACCTCAACCATTCTCTGATTCTGTGATTCTGTGAATTTTTTGAAATAGCAAATTCCAGTCTCAGAGGCATATAAAGAAGTTTGTTGTAGTTTAAAGGAAAAGCAAATATATCCCAGATAAGATTTTAGGTCTTAATTAGCAATTCAGATATGGAGAATGGGCTTGGCTAGATAATYGCCAAAAATGCTACCATTAACAATAAAATTACACACAGTTAGAAAATTCTTTAAATTAAATCCTTGGTGCTTACAATCAGTACACTGTATATTGGGATTTTTTTCTGATGAAAAATTAAAACTAGGGAGTAAAAACAGATTTACTATCCAGTAAGGGACATAGGTTATTTAAAGAAGGTGTGTTTAGGATCAACTAGGAGAGAATGTGCATCTCAAGGATACTGAAAAAGTCATACAAAAATTCATTACAGTGAAATCTAGATTTTACTATTATTATTATAACAGGATAAGGGAACAAAGAGGTAGACAAGGTGAGCATGCAATCTTCAGTATAAGTAAGACATACACAAGTGGGAAAACAAGAAAACAAAGCAAAGCCTGAAAAAAGAACAGAATCATATTCTGCATACATAGTTTTCTGTATGTTTAAAGTTTTGAAATAAACGCACTTATGTACCTAGGACAGACAGCACAGGATTCTTAGCTAAATTAAATGCTTGCCAGTTTTCAAAATCTTAATATTTTCAATATTTTAATATTTTCTGGTAAATACTACAAATCAGAATTTTATATGATCTGACAAAAACAAACTCTAGCCTTTCATTTATATTTTTCAGTCCCGCAAGAAAAAGTATATTGGACCAAATAAAAGGTCCATCCCAGTCCAGCAAATTTCACCAGAGGCATAAAGAAAGCATATACAAGAACAGTGTAGGTATATGTTCTTTTCTCTTGCATCCATTCAGCACCATGATGCAGCAATAGCTGAGGGACTGCCGGTTTTGGTGGATTTAGCACCTAGAGATTTTGTGTTATGTTGTAATTCAGCGGTTAGATTGCTCCTTGCAGAGCTGGGAAAAGCGGATTTGGTTCCTACATCTTTTGAAAATGGTCCCTCTGACTCAAGAAGGCAGCTAGGCTCAATTTTTCACATTTTCAGCTTTGTGTATCTAAGTTCTAGTGAAGCCTCTTAATGTTGATCTGCATAGTCTTTATTATCTCAGTCTTTGTTACTCTCTGAGCATTCACAAATAAGGTAAGAGAGGCTTTATACACATCAGTCTTCCTAGATGCTTCCAGTCCTTTAGTAGCTCTGCCTTCTGTCCTACAGGTACCTTTTTAATAATAAAAAAAAAAGGCATAACTCCAGTTTCAGAGATCACTCTTGAAAGACTGTTCACACCACTTAACGCTGAATATCCTTGATCTTCTTTGGCCTTTGTCTAGAAGTAAAATTGATCTAATGTTTCAAAATAATTTGGTCGTACATCTTTTGTACCTTAACTATGAAAACGCACATTCAGAGACAGTTTCTACTGTTTTAGTCCTATCTATAAGTCACCATTAGAAACTAGAAATCTAAAATTCTTCAGATTACAAGCCATATTTTAGATAGAATAATTGAACACATTCTTGCGTATTTTGTCATAATATAAACCTGATATAACCTTTTTATTATTTCTATTAATTAATGCTAAAAATTAGAAGAAATAGAAGATTTAGAAATTAGAAATTAGAAAAATTWGAAAAATAGAAGCCAGGGCACTTAAGAGACAATAATAAAATGTTAGATTCATTAAAATATGTCAATTACCGAACACTTTGTTATCACTTCTGTGCACATATTCATATAATGCTATGTGGTAACTATTCAAGTTTTCCTTATAGGAACAGATGGTTTAGACACAACTAATAAGGAGCCTTGAGTTATCTGCATATTCATTAGATGATAACCAGTTATCCCTCAGGCAGAATAAATGATCACAGAAGTGCAGTGCCTGTTTCCCTCCATTAAAAGCTCTGAAAACAAAATGCTTATTGCAAAACAGGCAAATAGCAATTCCTGAACATACAGTAAACCAATATCCATTTGTGTCTCAATAAGCAGGGAGGCATTTTGTATAAATTCAGTACTCTGGATTTTGTAACATAGCAAAAATAGGCAAAATTCAAACACCTGCAATCCTCCAATTTAGATAACTGCCAGTAAAGAAGTTGTGTGATAGGTAAATTAAGACTGAAATGTGAGTGCAAAGATGAAAGGATGGTTGTGTGCTTAACACATATATGCAGGACTTTTAAAGTTTGTATTTAATCCCTAGCTCTGTGGCATGCCACCTGTGTGAGCTTAAGCAACTAACTTTGTGCCTAATTTCATGAAGAGCACTGGGCTCATTACCAGAGCCACAACACTTGCTCAGAGAACAGAGTGCACAGTGTGTTAGATGTTGTGCTCTTTTGAAAATGAGGGCAATAAGCACCAAAATGGAAGCTGGTGAACACGACACCGTGCTCAAAGGACCTCCTGGAACATGAACACTAGTTATCTGCTAATGAAGGCAACCTGTAACAGAAGTTTTTTCAAAAATCAATCAACTTACACTTAACCTCATCAAGTTTTTTGTCTTCTTTCCACTAGAAAGCTGCTCCAAAATCTCATCTCACAGCATTCATGATTCAAAAAAATTCCAGCTTTGTTCTAATTTTCCACCTAAATTAGTTTATGTATGTTCTTGTGCCAACACCATGATTTAACTTAAATATCTCTTCTCCCCTCCCCCACTGGTGATTAATCGTACCTTTTTCAAACTCCATTTTGCAAAACTAAGGAAGTCAGCCTTTTTCCAGTCTTGCTTCAAAGAATAATTTCCAGACATCTGATAATCTTACGGCCCATTCTCTCTACCTCTTCCAATTTTTTAAATGGATCATCTTTCTCATTTCTGAGCAGAACTGTACACACAGGCTCAGAGGCCTTATGAGACAAGTACCTTCCTACCTCCATGGGAAGTACTTTCCCCCAGATGTGCTAGGGCAGCATTTGCTCTTTTCATGAACACATACGTGCACTTATTTTTTTTCTCTGTCTTCTATAGAAAAACAGCTATTAGCTTTGGGACTTTTAGCCCCTAAATTCATAACCATGTTCCCTGTGCTATTAATACTCTTTCCTAATAATACTATTACTCTCACTCTGAACGGTCATTCATTTTTCCTCCCAAATTGTATTTGGATCCTCCTTCTGTTAAGGTTATTTTGTGACCTTAGTAATTTTTACTAGTACGCAATTACCTCTGCCCATTTTATTAATGACAATACTAAAAAAAAAGGTCTGAAGACTGATCTTCGAGAAATTTCTGTGTAATGACTTCCTTCCAACCCAATGAACCCTTCCAGCTTCACCTAACATAGCCTTTTTTTATCCATATCTTTACACACATAATAATATTTGTATTAATTCCCAGCTTCTGCTGTTGAACTAATAACCTCTCATGAAGCACTATATTCAAAGATGACATTGTATTCTAGATAGAGGAGATCTGCCACAGTTCACTTGTCTGGAAAATCAGTTATCTTCTCTTAGAAAAGTATCCCATTAGCCTCACACAGTCTGTATTTGGTAAAGCCATGTTGTATTTTACCTCAATTTTTATTTAATTCCACATCTCTAGCTTCAGTTCTGTAACTGTTCCAAAATAGTGTGCTGTTAAAGTTACAAGGAAAGTTAAATTAACAAGTTCGTAGTGGGCAGATCACAGTTTTCTCTTTTCCTAAACCTATGCACACATACACATTACATTTCTTACTTTCCAGTCATATTGATCACCCTCAATTCCACAGATACTGTAAGAGATATTCTTGTCAGCAAAAGATCAATTTCATGAGCCACCTCCTTCAGTATTCCAGCCTAGGGATCATCCAGTTCTAGATATAGAAGTCTGACTCTAATTCAGGTACCAAAAGCAGAGGAGTCTTTCTTATGAAAATCCAACCTTGACTATGGATACTGAGCACTGTACTCATCTCCAAAATGGGCACACTTCCTCTGCAACAGTTTTCATGTATCTATAAACATGAAAATAGATAATAAAAGAGGTTATTTTATGTCTGAATAGCGCCCTAAAGAGTTCAAATTCCTCTGTATAAAGGATGTCCAAAATGGTGCTCAAATGGCTTCAAAATTACATTAAGTTTGGAAGAAATGCTTTAAAAAGACTGAAAGAGCTCAGTCTGTGCATTATAAAAAAAAAAGACTGAGAGGAGACCTGATTACAGCATAGAAATATGTTTTTAAAGAAAAATTTTTTGACATTAAAAGCTATTTAAGAAGAGAAAAATAAAAGACAGGAACTTAAAGTCAAAGCTGATTAATTTAAATTAGAAGCAAGATACACGATTTTAACAATGAAGGTGGTTAATGAATGGAACAAAGCCTCAGGAGAGCCAATGAATTCTCTATCTCTTAACGTTATCAAATCTGAAGCCTCTTGGTATGGCAGAGCTCAGCAGCCCTGGCACTAGCAGCATGCTAACATGATTACCCAGCTTTGGAGTCTCTAACCATGTTAGCATACCACTAGTGCCAGGGCTGCTGAGCTCTGTCACACATTTGGAGAGCCAGCAAGGAGAGGCTGAGTTGCAATGATGAGGACTCTCCAAGAGACACACCTACCTAAAAAATGCTGTGGACTGTCCCAAAGAATATTGCTAGGGAAAGTCAAGGTAGAAGGAATTTTGGCCTAGCTAGCATAGAAGCATTTCTCCCTGAACATTACTGGATAGACTTCTGAAAACCTGTGGCAAAGCAGCATTTGTCTTTAAATATACAATAACACACTTATTAAATATACAAAAAGCTGAAAGATCAGAGATTACCAGTGCTGATGGAAGAAAACAAAACAAATGCAATCTCAGCTGAATGTTTCAGAAACAAAAGAATCCAGTAAAGTACAGGTATTGCAGAAACAGCTTTATAAAAAATTAAATGTGCTTGAAATAAAGCATCAGACAGCATGAAGGAAATGAAAACTCAGATCTTTGTGAAATACAGGTCCTTTACATCCCAGAAAATAGATACGTTTTTTAAAAGGCTTCAGAATCACAGTGTTTATTGCTGGTGTCTATCAAGAAGAGTGAAGTTTCAGTATATTGTCTTCTCGAGTTGAAAGAGGTATTCCAGAGTACAGACACGTGATGGAAAAAGAACCCCGTTTATAGAGGCATTTCAGCCCATGTAGCCATGACTACCTATGTGCACCTAAGATGACATACTTTTTTTCTTCTGTATAAGGAGGGAAAGGATTATCTGTTAAAGCTTTTTAACCAGGAGACGTGATAAAACTCTTATCACTCTGTTTTTTGTGTTTGCATGTCAATGGGGAAAGGCATGGTAACTTCAGGTTAAATCTGTACTGAGAAATTACACAGTGCTGGGGAACATTCCCAAGCACTGGAATTTGATTTTCTCTGCTGTTAAACTGTTTCAGGGGTCCCTGACCGACTTTTGGCCCATGCGTACATGCCCTCCTCCAAACAATTCCTGGGCAGTTTCCATCCAAGGACCACTCTCAATAGATAGTTTGCAGGTGGCCAACCTGCTTTAGACCCACAGGGAGTCTGATAGTGTGGACAGAGACTTTTCCATGCCACTTAGTCTCAGGATCAGAGAGGGGTCCAGAGCATGTAAAATTTACCAGACTACACAACAGTACAATGGGCTGAAAGACTATCAGGAATGGAATATGGAAAAAGCAGTCTCTCACTGTGTCACACAGCCAACCCTTTTCTTAAATCCAGGATGTTTTTAAAACATCTTTTTAGATGAAAGAAAGGCTTTCAAAACTCTAAAAAGAACCCAAACCATCAGATTCCATTATTGTGCACAGCCAGCCAGTCTGAAAGGGTGAGACACCAGCATGTTCTAACAAAAGCACTGCTGACTTTCTGCGGAAATCCAAGTCAGATCACTCCCTACTCAGATGATATCCTCATGTAGAGCACATCCTCCGGGACCACATTGAGAACACATGGATAATATTACTGAAAATACACAAGTTTAGTATCAAGGTAGAAAAATATAAGCTGCTTAGGAGGGAAAGACACATTACCTAGGAATAGCAGTGTCAGCTAAAGACTATTAAATCAGTGCAGCAGATACCTATTCATACTCTGTGGAGCTTCTCTGAGATGGTGTCGCAAAAGGAAGGATGCACTTCACTCGTAAGAGGGAAGCAGCACTACATTTATTGCGGTAAGATAGCAACTTAACAAAGTTCAATCGTAAATAAGAATGATTTAATGAGGTTCGATTTGCAAGGTTCACTCAGTTATTTACTGCATGAAGGACAGGGTCAGATGTGTGTGCAACGGACACCCTCCCGTTGAGTCACGAGGTTCAGAAAGGACCCCCTTGCTTTCTAAACTCCTTCGGAGAGGAGCCTAGCTGCGGCTGGATCTGATCCTAGTCTCAGACTTGGTCAACGGTTTATGTCTAAGGGATTATGTGCACAATTAATCGGAGATATAACTCAGCAAAGTTTTGCGAAGTTCGCAAAAGTTCAGCATGCTGTTAATCACTTACCGAGGATCTGTCGCGGGTAAGGAATCTCTCAACCTCGAGGAGTAACCTTGAGAGGCGTCCCTGCTCAAGGGGAGGTTCTGCAGTGCAGCCTGCTGCCATGCAGGAGAGCTCAAGGGGCTCTGGGCTGCCCCCTATTTATGGGGGGGAGGGGAGATGATTGACTCATAGTCATATTTGCTTACTAGACGGGCTTTAGTTGGCGCATGCTCAATTAGCCTCTACATACGTGCTGTTTACAGGGAGGTCAGGTTGAGGGGGAGAGAGCACATCACGGGGTGGGGAAAAGGTCACAGATGGTTATTCATTCTCCTCTGTGCCAAAAATCCAGGCACCCTGAATTAACTTATAGAAACTATTCAGGTACATCAGGTATCATTTGTAGGTACATTCAAGATTCTGCTTGAAGAGCAGAACCATCATTTGTGAGCTATTAGCTGGAATCAGATATACCCAGTATAAATTTGGGAAAAGTGCAAAAGAGACAACTAAAAAGATCTGGAAAATTTCCTCTAGATGAACAGCTATAGGTATGAGAAATACCTAGACACATTAAATATACTGAATGACTAGGAAGTACATCTGCCAGTCACCCTTATTTTGACGCTCCTTTTATACTACACAGAGATATTTCCAATGAAGAACAAGGTGCAAGGTAAGCTAGGAATTGCTGATTTGGGGTCAAAAACAGAAATAATAATTCTGACAGGTTTTATCACCTTTTCAGGAAAGCTAGAGTTTCAAGCTTTGAAATGCCTATGACAGACAAACGTTGTGACTTCCTGTCATAATGTACATACTGTGCATAATACTTCGTAGTTTACAGCGGTAACAACTACTAATCTATGTGTTCGTCTCTCAGAATGAGTGCCATAGGATAACAGCGGGTAACAGAATTACTTCAGTGGGTAACAGAACTAACTTCACAAGTAAGCATCACATGGAGAACTCTAAAGTAAAGGTCAGTGCCTAAGGGAGAACATCCCTGTAAATGGGAAAATATGGCAAAATGAAGATGAGATGACATTAATGCTATTTTAGTCCTTGGATGTAAAAAGATAGCCAGTATCTTGATTAGCAGCTATTCATCCCATTCCTCTCACAACAGACTTCTCCCTGAGCACTGGGTTAAGCCCACTCCATGAAAAGGTACTTTGGCAGACCAGAGAATATTTCAGTTATTGCCAAAATTCTTTACTGTAAGATAAATCTCAGAGCTGAAAGAGGACAGGAGGATGAGCTAAGACTTCTGCCCAAGATTATGAATGGAAATGACTGTAGTTAGACAAAGATGAAAACTTTACCAAAATGTGAATTACATTATCTGAAGAATACAAAAGATATGTACAACAAGAACTGAAATTAGTCTGCTGTGAGATTATTTTTATCAGCCACAGCCACTGAGCTCTGCCAGTACAGCTACAGAGCAACCATTTGACTCTGTCCAGGAGTGGTCATGGTTAACTTGAGGTCTTAAACTGCTTTTCCTTAATGGCGAAGGGACACTTTCATCCCTGCCATGATTCCACTCCAGACAACTAAAAACTTTGATTTATAGTTTCTAATTCCTTTTCTACTAAAAGATGATGAACAGGGTTGAGCTAAAGTCTTAGATGTAAGTATCTTTAAAGCACAAAGGAAATTCAGAGTAAAATCTGAACTTCACAGCAATAGCTGATCTTCAAAGCAAAAAGGAAAAAAATATATAGACACAAGTAATGGAGGACTCAATCAGTAAGAAATTGGTACATTTTTATGTAAATAAACATAATAAATATAAGTGAAATTTCTGTACTACTGCAAGAAATAGGGGTGAGGAAGCAAGATCTAAGACAGGCAGAAGGTGAATACATTTGCGATGTTAAATATTTGATGTGCTCAAGACATACCCAAAGCAGAAACAGATTTAGCAATCATTACAATATTATGGTTAAGGTTCCATCTGTTGATATTCTTCCTTATATGATTGGTCCTTTTGCTCCTCTGTCTCCTGCCTATGCTGCGGGGGTACTGCACAGCAGCGAGGGCAGCAGACACTACAGCAGGGGCCTTTCCTGGTAGGGGCTCTACCAGCATCTCCACCTCTTTAACTCAGGAGAACTCCAGGTGAGGGCCACTAGGTCATATCTATAGTAAACAGTGCCAAGACATAAATCTCAGCATTATTTTGCAATTGCCCATACAGTTAAATTGTTAGCAGGGTTCCTAGAATAGATTTGGCCCATGCCACACTGGGGATCCAGGAACAGTTTGGGAAATAGCAGGATCAGGACCCACCAGGGACCATTCCCAATATGCATATTAGGTGAAGTCACTCTGTTTTGGGGAGGAAAAGATTTTAATCATATAGATGTAAGCCTGACCATAACACTTATGGCCACAGAGGAACCCCTAGCACACTGTACAAACTAGCAAACATGTAGCCCTACTGCTCACTGCTGCAGCAGTTTGACAAGAGRGAAGCAGCAGATTCACTGCCAAAAGCAAAGGTTTTCTGTGTGTTACTTTTATGGCTGCTATATGCAGTTCCAGTCACCAATTTGCTGCTATCCTTCCTGATGCCAAGGTCTCTGGCTGCTAACCTATGAACAACCAGTATGCACAAGGACATGCCAACCACATCTGCACCAAGCAGAAAGGTAGCCATACAGCCAACAGCTATAAATTTATTAATAGGTATAATGTAACAGGAGGATGCAGGTGCTTCCACTGCTTCAGACCACTGTTTAAGCACAGCACTACACTGGCTAACATCCTCAGATGGAGCACAACCACAAACATCATAGCTCTTCATCATGTGTATCCAAAATAATGCTTATGTCAGTGGTTGATGCATCCCTCTTCATAAAAACATCATGCTAGTGATTAACAGGTACAGAAAGCAGATCACCCAAGACTGTTGAAGAGAAGGTCACACATCAAGACTCCTGTACTACAAAAATTTCTGCTGGAATAAAGAAAGAGAGGGAGAGCGAGAAATGACCATCAGGTTCCCACCGTAGAAGACAGCACTGGGCCAATGAGGAGTTCTGACTTGGTTGATTCAGTGAGCAGGAGTATTAAACACCAGTGCAAAACTTAAAGCTAACTATGTTTTTGTAGATCTGTGTGATATATATATATATATATATATATATATATGTATATATTCATTGAAGTTTATAGTGTCTGCCTCTGTCCTTGGCAACTGTCCTTCAGTTCCATAATTTATTAACTTCCATTGCAGCATACTTGATGGCAAAAGTTCAGTGCAAGGAGGCTGTTAACAGTAGAAGCCAAGTGGATGCTGCTGCTTCCTGGCTAGCAAAGTTGACCATTTTCATTCCAGAATCCAGCATCAAAAGGCATAGATCAAAAAAAAATTCTAAAAAGGGCCTGAAGATGAAAATGGCTTATGTACAGCTTCAACACTAACTGGAGATGAGCCTTTGACAGAGAGGCACAAATTACGACAAGCAGGCTGTCTTTCCCAGCCAGAGATGCAGCTGACAGTGCTGACTTGAATTAACAAAATCTTGCAGGCAGGTAAAAAAAAAAAAAAGAAAAAAGACTATGATAAAGGTAAGCCCCATGTGAATTGGTCTGTTTTTGTCTGATCCCTTTGCTCTCTGTTACGAAACTTCTTGTATGAATAAATAATATTTTGTTTTGAAGAAGTTAGTCTGGAATCACTTTAATCAACCACTGTCATGGTCTCCCAGAAGAAAAGGACTTGTAAGAGCCAAAGGCACATAGGCCTTTCAGGATAACAAGAGAGGGGCTGCAAGAGCAAATCTATACCTACTTTGCAGGCAACTGTGAGCTCATTATGTGTATACTCCGAGCAGACATGAGCTCTCACTACCCTGAGCTGTGTAACTGCACTGATGCAGGCCTGAGCTCCAGGCTTATTTCCTCAGCCGTGGCCCTGCACAAAACCAGCATGTCTTCTGGTGGTGTGAAGCCCAGGCAGAACAAGCTGGTATCTGCCTGCCGAATAGCGCGCAGACATACCCCCTATAGTGACTGGGCCACACACTTTAGCTCAAAGAACTGAAGGCAGCAAAACCTGTCCTGAAAGAGATGCACTTAGAAGCAACTAAGAGGAGTTTAAAATGTTGCTCCTCTTTTAGCTACAACATCTACAACTTCAAGTTACTGTAAAGAATGGAGTTACATGGTAAATACCTTTCAATGGATTTTTACATGGACAAATTTAGAATATAGTGTTCTGATTCAAAATTTATAAGGCTGATGTATGAAAGTTTTCCCACCAATAATTAATCACAAATTCAACCTCTGAAAACACAAGAAAGAGTGCAAAGTATAATTACCTCTCAAGTCCATAATGTGCAACAGCTCATGGAATCAATTGTATTTATTCAGTGCTTAGATTGCATAATAGCAGGCAATATGAAAAAGGACTTTAGCTTGAGAAAACGTTATTGAGAAAGCATTATAAACCACTGGAAGGGGACAGTTCTTCATATTCTTCACCTTAGGTTCTGGCTTTGTATATAGTTCATAATTCCCACAAAATATATCATCTGCAAAATATCCCACTTTAAAGCATCCTGTGCTGACCAGCTTTCCATCGTCTTCCTGATGATATGTTGACCGGCAGCACTCACAAACGTGTCTCTTCTGTCCTGCTCCTTCCTCTTGGCACTTCACCTATTTGACTTAGAAACTGATTTCTGGGTGCAGGAACATGCAGCATTTCCAGAGCCAACTAGAATAACAGTTCTCTCTCCAAGGCTGTGTATTGTAACCACTGTGTTGACATCTTCAAGCTCTAGCATAGAGCTCAAATAACCTTTTTAGGGAAGTCAAGATAAAAAATCAGAGTTGGAGCAGGGGAGAGGGAATCCTGATCTGGCCTTGCCAGAAGGATGACAAAGAATGTTCTCCAGCAGATGCAAGTACTCTGTGGAAACAGGATGTTCCCTGGAAGGGAGGAAGGAAGAGGAGAAGGTGAGAGTGTTCTCTAGTGTTTTGCTCCTGTAATTCCCTCAGGACTGAATGGAGAAAGATGCTTTGTTCAAAGATGAGGCCATACTGGTGATTAAAGCTACCTCTGAAGCAAAAAAAAAAAAAGAAAAGAAAAAAAGAAAAAAAGAAAGCTTCCTGTATAAGATTGAAAGTTCTGACCAGGACTTTCCAAATGACTCTTGCCTCCTTGTTTTTGATGACTGCTAATAAGGACCAGTCACACTTTTTTTTTTTTTTTTTTTTGGGGGGGGGGTTACGCGGGGGGCGGAAATCTTACACTATGCTCTGGCTTGGCATGTTTAAATCAGCTTTTCTTTTCCTCTTTCCCTCCTTTACATTCAGTTCATCTCATCTGATAGCCATTCACAGCAGGCATTCCTGTAAGGCAGTGATCTAGTAGGGCAAGGGAGGTATGGCAAGTGACTCCAAAGTCTTCTGACAGAGCTATGCAACCCAGCATTGGTTGCTGCTGGCAGTCCTGATCCCAACAACAACTTCCTCCAAGGCAGGGCTGAAAGAATTATAGTAATTCAAGGACTACTGGCAGTGGCATGCTTGGGGCGTGGAGAAGGGAGGCCAGGGTACATATTTGTCTGTGCATGCATGCATCCTAGGAAAGACGGTGCGCACCACAAGATGGGGATAGCCCCACCTACCCTAAGATGTCACTGGTGCAGAAAGTGGAGAAAGATATCAGAAGCAGGTACTCCTCAGAATTGTATCCTCACTCAACACAGACACAGCTCTGAGCAGGTTGCCACTTGAAGAAGCCTGCTCTAGAACATCATTCTGCAGACCTTTTAGGTTAATATTACTGAATCTTCTGATTATGCTGCTGAGAAACATTGAACTCAAAAAACACTGCTGCTCACTGCTGCTGTAATTAGAAATATGCCATGGATAATGATGAATAGCCAGTATAAGAACTCAACACTGATTCTGTATTAGAATATGACAAGTAACAAATGTGATCAGACCCGTGGTCTAGATGATCCATTAATATAATTTTAATTCCTGTTGTAGTTTGGTCCCTAGTCATGGACCACAAGCCATTTACACCAGACACTATCAAAACACAGAACAAAATGCTGTTCAGAAACATGATTTAAACATAAAACAAGTAACATACACAGTAATGATAATGATTCAAAAGAAGTTTCAAGAAGCCCCACAGATGGCAGATGCAAAGTAATTTGATCCCAATACAATTGCCACATATCCTTGTTCTGTTCAATACAGGAAAAATCCTAGGATTTGTATTTATTTAGGTGCTGTTTTGAGCATCAACTATAATCTTGGATATTTTATCCAATCTCCATTTGCAAAATACCATATTCCATAGTGTGGGATGCTTCAAAACTCAAAGTCTTTTTTTTTTTCCTTCAAAACAGCATTGTTTCAAGAGCCCCATAGCTGGATTAGAAGCTAGTTCTAAAAAGGAGATTTTATAGAGAAGATCTTAACTTTTTCCTTTTCAAACCAATGCATGGTGTAGAAAAGGTTAATCACTTGCAGACTGTGCTGCCAAGAATATCTATCCATTAAGGCTGCAAAAGGCAGAAGGGGTTAGAAATTAACTTCATGAGACTTGAGCTCTGACCAGGAGTCGTTCTTGGGAGGTAGCTGCCACTTTCATTATATGATTTTGTAACATCAGAAACTGTGCAGCACTTACAAGTAGGCTCTTGCATTTTTTAATAAAACAACAAATTTTGATGTATAAATATAACATATTGACACACTTTCTGGAATATTTCACTGTTCTGTTATGAGATAAAAGGTACTTCCAGGATCATCTTGATTTAAAGACTATTTATAGCCATTCACCAGCAATTTTTCTTCAAGAGCATGAAACTATAACCAGAGCACTTTAGGTAGCTTTTACTTATTTGTTATGTGCTTGCACTTGAAACCATATAGACAGAAACACCTGACTTAAATTACAGTTTTTTTAAGTATCACATACGAATTCAAGCTACATGTTAATTAAATCAGTGAAAGAATCTGGGTCTTTTCTGAACCTCTGAAGCAGGATGCTACTGAAAAAAATGAGCCGGGGCCCATTCTCTAGCCCTTAGGCAAAATGGCATAGCCTGACTTGAGCATTACTGCTACACTCTTTTCCCTCCTCACCCCACAGAGAGGGTGGCCTGTCCTGCACCAGAACGATGCCAAGATAACAGATAAACAGGATGGACAATGATGCGCCAATTCTCAGATTTGTGCCCTGGCCTCGTTTACATCTCTAGTATGGATGTAGGCCATCCAAACATATTACCTTTCATAGGGGAAAAAATGTTTACAAAAGGCTGAAACTTGGAGGCAATTCTTTTAGCCAAGTGAATAGCTAATCTTCCTACAATCTTATGCTTACTTCAACCAGTGCAATTTAGTCYTTGCAAAACCAAAGGAGACATTAAAGGTCTGTCTCTATAATACCTTGTTTTGAATAGTAACTTTGCACTCTGACAGCATCTCACTGGATGTCACATTTCAAAACAAGTATATAACAGCAGAGGGAGAGAAATGAGCAAACTAGAGAGCTATGAAGTGACAATAAAAGGAATCCAGCTAGTTCCTGACATGATCATGTCTCTTCAGGCATCACAGTCGACTGGAATTTCACCAGACTACCACTTCGAACTTGAGAGTGCCAGTAGAAGCATTCAAAAACCAGAAGGCTGGTAAAATACTGCATCATCTCCTACTCATGTTTCCATATCATCTAAGACTGGAATTCAATCCATTATCACTTCATGTTTCACAGATTAAAAAAAAAAAAAGCAAAACCAAAAAGAGCACATGAATAATTATAGTTACTTCCCTGTCTTAGTCATCTTATTTCCATTTTCTTGTATAACCTGAATGTTGGAACTCTGTTTCAGAGAGAACCCAGACAGGGCAGCCTGGCACAAATTGCTACCCATGGGGCCATCAGACGTGTTAGTTCACATGAAAGGGCAAGCAGTATGGGACCAAATTAAGTGTGGAGCTCCATACACTGACTGCACATATCTAATGTCACTACTGATTTACTTACATGTACTGTCAACCTATACTGACAACATATGAGAAATAGGAAAACTTTTGGAGGCAGCTTATTTTGCAAGTTTGGTGGTACTACGTTTACTTAGACATGAATAAACAGTAATGGGATAAGCATGTGCATATTTCCAGTGTTGATTAGCTTCCTACGGGCTTCATCCAATTTCCACTCAAGTCAGTGGGAATCTTTCCACTTTCTTCAATGGCAGTTGGCTCACATCCTCAATAAACAGTGTACTGCACTGAACAGTGGTTCTTCTAGAGAAAAGTATTAAGGGATTAGAGTCCACAAGGAAAAATGGGCAAAGGATGTCATGCAAGCATGTTGACAAGATAATCATGATGAGAAATGAGCAGTTTAATAAACTGCAAGCCGCATTTGGTAATTTGGAAGCACAGGAATTCAAATTTACAAGTAAGACACATTACCTATTGAACTGAAAAATGAACGATCCTTTTGGCAAATGTAGTCCTTAAGGTTAGGTGATCCTTGTCTGTCCCAGTATCTTCAACTTACTGATCACATAATTTCAGCGGGATGTTTATTTACGTATCTGTTTTAATAGTCAAATTGAGTTGTCAAATGGGGAGAGGGAGACCACTTTGAATTGACACAAACTGGAACAACAGGGGCTTTTCTTCACTGAAACAATGAACAGTAACAAGAATTTTGGCTAGAAGTGAAGGATTGATTTTCATATGGCTTGTTTCCTTTTTTCAAATTACATTCAGGTGAATTTAGTTCTCAAATATTATTTTGACAAGAAATAATTCATGTTCAGAAAAATGCTGAAAAACTACACTTTTTATTTACATTTTTGGTCAATATCATTCACAAAATCCAAACTATGCTTTTTCAGCAAACTAATTTTTCAGAAAATCATCCAGCTCTGGCTACAATAAATATTAAATTATTCACTAGCATTAGTTCACTTGCCCTGTCTTAAGATTAAAATTTAAAAAAAAAAGCCCACAATCTCCACCAGTAAATGACTACAACAGAAGGACAAACAAAACGATGAGGCAGCGCAGTTCTCTGGTATACTGAAAGCTAGTTTAGAAGGGTTATGTACCCAGGCACAGCTAATACGGAGCAGGATACAGGTCAGCAGGTAATATGCTGAGTCTGAGGACTATGCATACCATACTTCTCCATGCATTATGGTATAGAACAGTGACAAAAAAAAAAATTGGAAGGCCATCTAGTGTCATTCAAGGGAAATACAAGACATTTAATTGCTTCAAATGCATGAGTCTGATGGTTGGTCCTAAAACAACTGAAAAATTCACAAGTATTGACTTTTGTTTCAAAATAAACTGATCATCACCACCTTCAGAACATCATTGACATTTTGCAAGGAAATTGTATTCAATTTAGCTGTCACAAGTATAAGAGACTTTATAGCAGAAAATGATGGAAGACAGTATTACAACAAGGAAAACACATACAAAAAGCAAAACAAATGAAATTGATGTCACTGTGAGACTTTGGAAACTAACATTAAAATGTCAAGATGCAATGAAATACAACTTTGCAAAAGCAGAAATCAGGAAGATGATGTGATATCAAAACTAAGTGAGGAAAGGCAAATCCATCTGGTCACAGTATAACAACATTGCAATGGAAATGTAAATGCGTTCTGAGACTGAATGTCTGCTCATTTTATAGCTATGACAAATGTCAGTGAATATATAAATAAATAGTATCTATTACATCCTTCTTAATTTCTTTCCACTAAACACACATACACACACAGATGCCCTCATACACTGTAAATCCAGAAAAAACATTTCGGATCATCCGTTCATACTTTATCAAATAATATAGGCTGTGGAATATCAGCATACTCATCATACATATGGCATATATAAGAAAATAATTATTTTCATGTCCATGATTATTGTAGTTTTATCTGCATATGAAAAGATGTGTAATACCTTAACTTTCTGTTTTTCAGATAAAGCATTCTATCCTAATAAGAAGATAAACCAAAAGAATCATTGCAAAACAGAAATAAAAGCATGTTTCCTTTACATTATACTGTTCATTTTTGCTGCAAAATTATACACTCTCTACTTCAGAAGTGCTAGGAGGCAAACAAATTACCTTAGTATTTATCTGAGATTATACACCAGGCTAATGGCTAGAGCAGACTTTATTTAAATTAAGGATTTAAAGTTTACAGCTCCAGGCCTATGATGGTATATAAAAATTCCTGTAAAAAGTACAACTGCTTTGCAATTTGACTAATGAACTCACAGTGGGATTTATAGTGTTCGTAAAACTTGGGGTTTTTTTTGCACATTTCATCATAAATTATAACAAGAAAAAAACAAAAGTGGATTCATTAATCAGTACCAGAATTTACTGTTATGGCTATAAATGTCATTTATTCCATTTAATTTTTTCTGTTAAAAATAAGCTAGTTTGCACTGTAACAAGCTTTATGAGTGGCACTGCTCAAGTACAACAAAATCTGAAGATGGGAGGAAGAGTTCTGCAAGGCTGATGGCATGTTAAAATGTTATTTTCCCCATTAGACTGTACCAGCAGAGATTCTTAGAGCAATACATTTGTTACAGGACAGTGATAGGCCAATACAATGAAGCCACGTCTGAAAACATTCAAATTTCCCAGTTAGATTCAAAATGAATTACGTCACTTTCTTCCACCGCCACTTTGAAACACGTAAAAATGACATCACAAGATTTTCACCCTTAAGATTCCAAAAATATCACAAGAGCAAGCAATGTTTTTTGCACAAAATCTGAATTCTAGGCCTGATTTCTCCTTGAGTCCGACTGCCATTTTGTATTTAGATCCAAATACTACTGAATTTCTAAACATTTCTAAACATCTAAAACTTTTGCACTGTTTTGTCATGAAACTACATCCAAAGCAACAGAAAGACATGGGTATTCCTCCTGAAGCAGCCTTGGTAATGACAAAAGGACCCATTCCCTGAGTATACACTGCAAAGTACACCACCGCACAACAGAGGAATCCACTATGCACCTCTTCTTTTAGCAGAACTAGACTTGCACTCATACGTGCAGTGATGACCTATCATGCTTGTGCCCAGACAAACAACCACAGATCCAGCATCCACCCCCCAACACCCTTTGGCTTACAGAGACACCTGGCACTCCCGTTAAGGGTCCCCACTGTCACTACTAACAGCCAGTAAGCGAAAGGCAGGGTTGCGATGACTGAATCTAAGCAGCGTGTAAGCGCTGAGTGCAATAGTGACACATGCCTATCTTTCCACCATCTTGGCTGTGGCCAGCTTCCCTACACCAATGGGTTCTCTGCCTGTTCAGCCCTCTTTGCCTTCTCCCACCAGCTGTAAAGATCAGATCGATGAGTGTCACAACTCTGTTCTATTCCATGCCTGAAAGCAGCCACTCAAGCAGACAAAACACCAATAGGAGTGGTTTGATCCATGTATAAAATGCTATTGCCCCAACGTTTTCTCCCCATCTCTCTTCCTCCCAGCTTTTATCTACGCACAGAATTTCCAGCACCATGCTTCCTGCTCATCTAGTTCCTGCTTGTTTGTTGTCTTAGGGGGTTTTCGTCGTTTGCCACATTCAATATAAAGTCCATTCTCAATGAACAATTAGGGAGCTAGATCAAAAATTTCCTATGCTAGAGAGTACCTTCAAGGGTTCAAGCCCACAGGAGTCTCTAGGTGACTTGGCCAAAGCAGCAGGAGAATGGGCTTAGGACTGGTCTCACATGAGGACAACTCCTTCTGTGCTCCATAATCAATGCTACATGCCAAGGTACAGGCTATACACCAAAGTGTCACATTCAGTACCTTTTTTAGTGCTTCTGAACAGAGCTTCTGAGGAGAAGGGTCCTACTGGAAAAGAATTTTGTCCCTCTTGGGGTGACAGGYTAGCAAATGCAGGATTTACCAGACTAGCCCAGCCATGCCAGGGAGGGACATAATGCTCTGGCAACCATCGTACCATACCAAACCCTGAGAGAGCTGGAACTGCGCAGGAGTCAACACCTCTCCCCAGAACATGACTAAGATTGCTAGGATTACTAGGTTTACTACTAGCTAGGCTGAGTCTCAGATGATACTTGAGAATTGCCTCGCTTTGGAATGTAATGTAATTTACAGGGGCATCGGATAACTTGTTCTGGTCATAGCTATGCTTCAAGGTCATTTAAATTAGCTTTTGGACATTCGTGTTATGTTCATCCTGTCTAACCATAGAAAGGTCTTACTATTCCAGGTTTATTTCAAGCCTCTTATAAAGAATGATCCTAACATATTGTGATTGATAAACTCTGTAAATGGTGCCTTGTCTAGCAGAAAAATAGAGGAGATGATATGTCCTTTTACTCCTGAGCCAGTGGAGCTCTGAAATACCAGTAGTGATTGACATGTCTCTGTCTTGTCTCATGCACCGACAGCTCTGCTTTGGCTTTTCTCCAGTTCCCATCTCTGACAAAAAGCAGGACACTGAGACACACTAAGTGGTGAAAATACCTGCTCTGGAAAGCAGTAAGCGGGGATGTCAGGAGCAGGCATAAGGATTGTGAGATCATGTTTTGGATGTGAACGTTCTAGGCTGCTTTCTACAAAACAGTTGAAGGCAACTCAGTCAAATGTGTGCAGGGCCATCAGGCCTCATCTGATCTGAGTTGATCCTGAAGGACAGAACAGGTGACACCTTCTTCTGTGGGGTTCTTTTTTTTGTTACGAGTCAAAAGTATTGCTACAAAAGCACTCTTAATTTGTGGCCTTATTTTAAAAGCCCCTGACAGAGTAATATCAAAAGAAACCTGTCTTTCTTACAAATATTTCTTTGCACTAGCCCCCTAGGTCCTGTTCCACAATAACTGACTAGTTTCAGACTTTGCTAAGTTTGCTTCATAAACAAAATTGCCTTGAGGTTTTTCTGCATCACACTGGGAAACCAAGGCTGAGCAGTAACTTCTTGGCCAAAATCTTTGAGAAAAACACACACTACACTAAAGATATTTTAGATATTTTAGGATACATCAGAAGAAAAATGTTTCCTGCACCTTGCATGATGTCTCATCAACTTCTGTCTTGGGGAAGGTCCTTGTCTCCAGAATTTCTAGTGGCATCTGATCCAGTCATGTCAGGGCTATTAGTTGAGCATGCTCCTTTACAGGGAAACATGTACAGTCATAAGATTTTAGGGAAGCACACAAGAATGAGTAGTACAAGTCATCTTCCGTGGCTTTGGGGATAGGTAAGATCTCCAAAGATGGTGACTCTTGGCAAAGCATGGACATGACTGGGGTGCCCTGTAGGCCCAAAAGAGTCTATGCATACAATACCAACACTGGGACTGCCCTTACCACCATATTAGGGCTGTAGTGCTAATACACAATCTCCTTGTCTAATAGGAGCTTAATCTAAGAGCAGGAACCAAACCAGCCATGATGTTCTAAGCAGTACGTACAGTTCTGAGCTGTGTAGCTTTCTGAATTTACAGAGTGCATAGTGTACCATCATATGCAATAACAGCAAATGGATGTATAATTATAATTTAACAAGATATGTACCACAAGCATACTCCATAACCATAGCTTGTATTTCTTTCAAGGTAGCACTGGGGATTTCTGTTTGACAGCAGCTAATAAGCATAGGTTTGCAAGTCTGTACATTGGTCTTTTCTGCCACAGTAAAACAGTATTTAATTCAGGAGACAAGTGCATTGTTCTGGTCACAGATATGCTTCAAGGTAATTTAAACAAGCTTTTGGATATTTATGTAATAACAGCAGTGACCCATGCAGCAGCTGCCCATACAAATAGTCAGACAGGCTTGTGGCTTCCAATATGAATCTCTAGCCCATCTTTGACATAGTCCCCTCAAGTGCCAGTCCAGCTCTGCAAAAAACTGTATCAGAGTGTCTCACATGACACAGGGGGCAGCAGCGATCCCAGCTAATTCCTTCCCTAGCACTAGACTTCTCTGAAGCAAGCAAATCACAGCTGAATCCAATTGCTGGCACAACTTCTGAAGTTGTGCTATCACTTTCCCTGAGCTATTTATATATCATGACATTCTTGAGTACTAATGCCTTGGTGTTCTTCACTTCCCTTTGATCATGTTATACTGAAGTAGTTCCTTGTTTGACATAACTACTTTATCATGAAATCATCAGAGAGTGTGGAAAAAGACAAAAGCTCTGAAGATTTTACTTACTAGTTAGACATATCTTAATGTGCATATAGAGAGAAGCAAGGGAAAAATAGCAACAAAATATATGCTTGCTTTATTTGCATAATAGTAAGCTCATGTTTATCTTTTGCATGCAGGAATTATTACATTGCATCCTATTATTTTGACCTGTTATACTTACTGTCATGAGCTTTTTTTTTTTGTGAGATTATCAAGCATAGTTTCAGTATACAGAGAGTGAAAAGAGCAAATCTGTGACTCATAGGGAAGAGATATGACAAACAAACAAGTCAGATATTTGCTAGAAATTTGATATTTCCAATAGCAGTACATGGTTTTCAATGTTCATTGATTGGCTAGATCTTCACTTTTACTTTTCTCAGGTGACGATTGCCCAGCTGCACAGTAACAAACCTTCAAATTTTGAAGGACGTCTTAGAAATAAAATGATATTCACAAGTTATTTTATTTTGATCATACACAATACAAAAAGCCACAGCCACACCAGGCAAAATACTAATGTAGTCACATATTTACATAAGAACTAATCCCTGTTGCAAACTTTTTCTTAGCATTTTTGGAAGCAGGAAATCATTTGCATTTAATTGCACAGGTGAATCTCAATTACTATATATTTCTTATCTCATTGTCCATGGTTTTACAGGATTAAAGTTGTTTACATGCAACTACTGCACTGAAAATGTAAACAGGGGAGAAGTGCAATTGCTATGTGATTCATGGACTCATAAAAACAGATGTGTGAGCCAAAACTTCATGAACAAAGGGTTTTGACTCCTTACACCTTAGTAAACAATACAAAACTTGTTTTTAAGAAACTGCAATATTAAAGTTCAGTTTTGCTTCCGGGTTGGACAAAGAAGTCAGGATATAAGCATTTTTCAAGGAACAAAGATTTCTGCAATATTACAATTTAGATATGATAAAACAGTCTAGGTCTATCTGACATTGGATGGAAATAAAACACTTCAACATTCATGAATCAACTTTTTTTCAGTGTGTTAAACAGAATTCAAATTTGTTCTTTAAGTTGATTCAATTGAACAATAAGCTTTATTTGCTAAAGTGCAGCAATGCTTCCTAGGACTGGTAATTTGGGGTTTCATGCCTTTCCTACTCTTCCATGTGGGATGGGCTCTCTGAGCATCCTTTAAAAAAATCTCTAATCTCAGACAGAAAGCAGGAAGTGCACTGTAAGGGACATAATCAGGTCAACAAATCCAGTCACTGGAACTGGTTCACAGAGGGCTGGGTAGATGCAACCTGAGTGGAAGGAGGCACTTTGCAAGCCGTATAGCTTTCACGGAGTGGTGAAGATGTTCTTTGGAGGCTGCCTTAGCCAGTCAAAGGAGAAAAGGCAGTGCCTTGGTTAGATGTCCTGAATCTCCCTTTGCCAGCCTCACAAGTCCACTGACTGATGAGGAAATTTAAAAGGGTTTTTTGGGGTGGACAGAACTGATTCCCTCTGCCAACAGCAAGGCACCTAATTGAACAGTCTAGATTACACCTCTTGTAAAAAGAGGAAGAAGGCCCCCTAACAGAAGGAACAGTTCTTTCTAAGATTCTCTCCTAGCAACATTGCTAATACTCATTCCAGCTTCAGCGGGAATAGGAAAGAAAGCATATTATCCACATTAATGAGAGCGAGACTCACATGCTTATTACTAGCAGGCAAATGATGCCTCAAATCAGTTATATGAGTCAGAGAGCAAGACAATAACATAATGAGCCAACAAAGACTATGCAGAAGAAAATAAAGCAAATGTAGATGAAATTATATACCTCTGCCACACTTTTCATTTCTAATAAAGACCATATATTACTACAAAAATTGGCATTCGTCTTTCTTAAACTTCTCTCCTACAAGCATCTTGTTGGAGATGTACGTTCAGCATGTATGTGGAGATTTCAACAGACTTCAAATTTCCTTTCAGTGTTTTTTACACTTTCTAGATCACTACATATTGCAAGTTTTCTTTAAAAATAATAACTGAAGAACACTGCACTGGAAATGAATAAGTTGTGTTTAGGAAGAAATCCTAGCTGAATATCACAGAATGTTTGAAGTCAGAAGGGACCTATGGAAATGTTTAGTCCAATCCCTCTGGTCAGGATCAACTGAGCAGGTTGCTCAAGGCTATGTCCAGTTAGGTTTTGAATGTCTCCAAGGATGGGGACTCCACAACCTGTCTGCTCCAGTATTCAACCATTCTCACAGAAAAAAGCTTTTCCTTACATTAAAGTGGAATTTCCTGTATTTCAATTTGTGCCCATTTCCTCTTCTTTCACTAAGCATCACTGAAAAGAGTCTGGCTCCACCTTCTTTACATTCCCTCATCAAGTATTTATATACATGGATGAGATCTCCCCGCACGTTCTCTTCCCCAGGCTAGACAGTCACAGCTCTCTCAGCCTCTCCTTACATGACAGATGCTCCAGTCCCTTCATCATCTTAGTAGCCCTTCGCTGGACTCACTCCAGGATGTTCATGTCTCTCTTGCACTGGTGGACGCAGTACTCCAGATGCGGCCTCCCCAGGGCTGAGTAGAGGGGGAGGATCACCTCCCTGCACCTGCTGGCAATGCTCTGCCTAATGCACCCCAGGATACCATTGGCCTTCTTGGCCACAAGGGCACATTGCTGCCTCATGGTCAACTTGGTGTCCAACAGGACTCCCAGGTCCTTCTCTGCAGAGCTGCTTTCCAGCAGGTCAACCCCCAGCCTGTMCTGGTGCMTGGGGTTATTCCTTCCTACATGCAGGATTTTGCATTTCCCATTGTTGAACTTTATGAGATGCATATCTACCCATTTCTCCAGCCTGTTGCAGTTCATCTGAATGGCAGCACAGCCCTCTGGTGAACCAACCACTCTTCCCAGTTTTGTATTGCCTGCAAACTGAGTGTACACTCTGTCCCATCTTGCAGATCACGAAAGATGTTAAAGAGTATTGGACCCAGTATTGACCCTTGGGGTACACCACTAGTGACTGGCCTCCAGCTGGACGTCATGCTGCTGATCACAACCCACTGAGTTCAACAGTTCAGCCAGTTTTCAGACCATCTCACTGCCAACTTATCCAGCCCATACTTCATCAGCTTCTCTGTGAGGATGTTATGGGAGACAGTGTTGAATGCCTTGCTAAAGTCAAGATAAAAAACATTTGCTGCCCTCCCCTCATCCACTGAGCCAGCGATTTTGTCCTAGAAGGCTATCAGGCTGTTCAAGCACGATTTCCCCTTCATAAAAGCATTCTGATTACTCCCAGTCACCTTCTTGTTCTTGATGTTTTTGGTTTCCAGGATTATTTGCACTGTCACCTTCCCAGGGATCAAGGTGAGACTGACCAGCCTGTAAGTTCCCCAAATCCTCCTTTTTGGACACTGGAGTGACATTTACCTCTGCAGTCTTCAGGAACTTCCCCTAGAGGCACTGAACATTAGTATCAAAACCAACTGCTGCTAAGATCTCTAAGTTTTTAATACGGATCTTAAAAAAAAAAAGCTTATGTTTTAATCCTTTGGTTGAAATACCTTGGAGAAAAAATAAAAGCCCCCAAATTTAATGGTGACTACTTACTTAGCAAAATTCATTTTAAGAAAGCAGTGGTGTACAGGCAACGAACAAGTTATTTAAGTAAGAGAGAGAGATTCAAATTGACAGGATCTGAGAAAACTCACCTTACAGTACTTAAGGAAATAGCCAAAGTAATATCTCAACTGTCAGTAGTTTTACTCAGGAACTTGTGGAGGACACAATAGGTCCCACAGGACAAGAGAAGGAAAAAAAGATTCAAAAGAGGAGCCAGAGAATTACAGAACTCTGAATTAACTTTCACCTTCAAAAATTTTTGAACCAAATCAGTTTGCAAACATCTGGAAAATAATACAAGGACCAAAAATAGCCAAATATCAAGAACAGAACATAATTTCTTTCTCTGACAGAGTAGTTTGACTGGTGAAGAGGGGAAAAGTAGTGGATGCAACGTATCTTGACTTTCACGAAGTTTCTGACATTGCACCTCATCACATTATCACATGCAAGGCAAGGAAATATCATCTAGCTTTATCACCACGAAAGCACAAAAATTAGAAAATTTTTAAAATGGTCCAGTCTGAATGAGGCTGCTTCTGAAATTGTTCTTAATGTCTGGAGAGCTTAACCAGCCCCAAATGCAATTTTTCCATAAGATCACATGACAAGAGGGAAACTAGTGCCCTTATGAGGATGGTTTTGTGCATAGCTCCGGATGTAGAAGATGACTTTGGGCAGATATTCCAAATTTGGGGGCAATTTTTATTCCCAGTCCTTTAAGTATAGCAATTCCTGCTTTCATTGTTTCTGCAGTTCCTCCTATTGGCTGAAATCTCTGGCTCATTTCAGTGTTGCAGAAGATATATATGCATAAGTATTTGAAGAATTAGGCCTTTGTAAAATCATTCACTTAACAGATGTAGCAGAATTCTAAGATGATTCAGATGGATATGGAAAATTTTGAAATAGGAAGTTAAACAATTTAGGTATACAGAAGAATGATTCGCTGTTACCCTTTTTCAAATCCACATGCAGCATATCACTGCATCACCCAAACAGTTCAGCCCCGCTAAAGGTCATCTAGGCTCAGACTTTCAAAACACCAATATCTTTCCCCATGGTCACTTTCCTCAACTTTTCTTCCTCCTTGGATCAGAGCAGAAAGCAATGGCACAGAGCAACATTAGATCACGAGCCATCTCTCTCCTGAACACAGCTCAACAGACAGGCGTCAGTGAGCTTGCCATTTGGACGTATTTGTTCAAAGCAGTTGTTAGTAAGTGTACAGCTCACTGCAGCTCTAGGAATTACCCCCAGGCCATCTGGCTTCATGCCCAACCTTTCCATGTGAACTTCCCTGAAAATAAAACACCAGAAAGTATAAAAATGTATTGACTTGTCTGCAGAAAAGATTTGCAGACTGTTTGCTTTCTTGTAAAGTAAAAAAATAACAAGGTTGATGTGAGCAAACAGAAAGACATAAAGAAGCTAAGACCTGTCAATAAAAAGACAAAGCATTATTCAGCTGAAAGTCATTCCACTAGGGATTATCTCTAAAAGCAAGCTTTGTTTTTGACATCATGTTTTTAAAAGTTGCTTGAACTTTTCTTTAAAAAATGTGGTTATTTTCAAGACTACATGAAAGAGAGAATCGGAGAACATCTCACAGCAATTATTATTTCATTATTTGAAAAAACGTCCAGTAGTTGTGAAATTAAATACCAACAGAACTTCATGTCTGTGATGCTGAACATCACTGGGGGGCCCAGACTGGAACTGCCCAAATAACTACTAATTCATGGTTTCTTGCAGTTCTTTTGTCGGGGAAATGAGTTTCCCCTTGCAAAGCAAGCCAGTGTCCCTTTACTGAAGCCACACTGCTATGGATTCAGTACTCTGTCAAAGATTTCAGTCCTAAAGAGTAGTTCATATTCCTTAGAAGTAAGCCAGTGAATGGAAGTCAATATAGTTCCACTTCATGCTYTGATTAAATTGGGTTCCTAAGTGTTATGAGGATATTACTAATAATTTAAGTGGACAAAGCCATAGCTGTGACTGTACAATAAAACCCTTTTAGGTATGATTTATATTTCATCAGAACTCATATCTTCTTTGCGTTAAGAAAGTCGAAAGAACAAAGTTATTTAGGTATCTGTATTTTTAAAAAACTGGGAAGATATCTGTTACTTGCTAAGAACATACTTATACCCACAAATATATAGTTGAATTTCAGGAGTTATGAGGATAGTACAGACTTGATAAAACTTAGAACCCAAAATAAACATCTGAATGATGTAGTTTTACTCCAGCCATTTTCTGAACTTAGTTCCACTAAAAAAAAAATGCTTTGACTTAGGAAGACTTTCTAGACCAATGTAAAGATGCTGTGTTTACCTACCAGGAGGACGGAATTCTTCAAAAAGACTGCTGGGAGTTTCTGTACTGTCGGAGTGGGGGGACGGGCCCGGAGTAACGACGGAGTCTCAATATGAGTATGGTCGTTCTCCCTTTATTAGAGCTTACACAAAGTATATATATCAACAAGCAATACGCATGCGCTAGCAATAGTTACATGATTGGTTACAGTTTCTGTCCACGCGCATAAAGCGGATATATGATTGGTGCAAGGTTGCTGTCCACGCTCCATCGACATTTATGGAACCTAGTTCCGTCCAGACTTGTTTACCAGTTTTGTGAATACCTTCTTTTGTAGTGCTCAAGGTCGCTGCAAGGCTCGCTCGGCCGCTGCAAGGCTCGCTTGCCTTGGCCTACATTCCTTCCCTTACCCTGAGAACGGGATTGCTCATCCCAATCAGATCATGCCCTCTCTCACTTAACCATTCCTCCACACTGTACCAAATCTCCAACCTGATAACGTAGCTAGTTTCCCCCAAATGTGGCAAAAGACAGTAATGCAGTGGGGCATCTTCCAAAAGGCTCTGAATGACCTTCACAGCTGTGTCTGCCCCTTGGTAGGCATCATATGCAACATCTTGACAGCATTCAGCACTCTCTTGTGAGAGAGAATAAAAAGAGCTAGGAACAGCCGTAGAACTGGCAGATGCCAAGGTACTGGTACTATTCATGAGAAACATTCAAACAGCAAAAAATAAACTGCTTCAATTAGTAAGAAAGTAACTTCGAAACTTCTCTTGCATATGAACCAAACCTTTTCTGCTTCAAGACATGCTTCAAGACATACCAGTTTTCTGGTGTTTGCTTTCAGTTTTCAATAACTACCTTATTTTCTGCTTTTGCCTTTATCAAAAAAATACTGAGAAACTGTAATTAAAAACAATTTCCACAACCTTTTAAATCTTCTGTTGAATAGAAGCCAGCAGAGGTCTCACGAGGCAATATTAATGTTCAATTTCTAGTCTTGCTGGCAACAAAGGATGATTTGATAAATCAAAAAACTGGAGCACAGAAGATTACCTTAACAATATCACACTATTTGAGGATAACTGCCTTTTAAAAACACTATAGTTCACCTTTCATAATAATTGAAAGTATTATCAGTATTTTTGTCTTCAAATATTACAAATGAAGTATCTGCTGTTATAATTAAAAGATGAATTATAATCATGATCCTGTAAAGAATTATGGTCGCAATCACAGGTTCTCCTATTAAGGTCAGTTGACTTAAAAGTGAAATGAAGTATGCATGTAACAGTTAGTAAGTTCAGTAAATGTATGTTATATTTTGTTATCTGCACATTTAGGAAATACATTAAAAATTGTCTGTTAGAATAGATTTTGCATCTTATTAAAAACTAATTAAAAGTAATCTGTGATTGGGAGTAATTAATATTATCAAGAAACTATTAACAGCATTAAGAATGTTATTGTTCTACTGCAAAGTCAATATTTCTGTTCTTTTCAAAGTAGAAAGCCTAGAAAATACGATACCTTAAATAAAGTAATTACATGTACACTAGAGCATATCTTCTCATTGTAAAGACAATTTAAATTCAAGAGTCCTCAAATCCAAATCAAGTGAAAAAACAGTGCTAATTTCAGGCAATTTTTAGCCACGCTACACTGCCCAGAATGCACTAGTTGGATGGGCTACTGAAGTTGTACATCAGTTTTCAGGAAAGCTGTTCCTCTTTTTGCACTCTGGAATGCTACATATTTGTTTCCTTAGCGATTAAGCTAATGCCCCGCAGAAGCTGCTATTGATGTCCTGAGCTAATTTATGCCCATTATTATTATTACCACAGTCGATGTTTAATTTATGGTATAATACTACTTAAAGAACACAAACAGATGGGAGCTCATTGTAATCGCTGATGCATATACCCATAGGCAGACAGTCTCTCTCCATAAGGTCATACAAAAGCAAGCTCCTTATTCATAAGGAGATCTCAGAAGGAAGGTCTGTAGTGTTCTGCAAGGCCTCATTAAAACTAATGATGGTCTGTCTGCATACAGCTCACCATAACTTTTTGATAGTATAAGAAGAAAAGTGGGGTGAAAGCAACCAAACATTTATTGTGATAGGTAACAGAGTCTATTGGCAAGGTTACCCAGCACTCCTCAGCATAAAATACTGATTTATGTTTGTGTATAATTTTACCATGTTTTAAAGATATTCTCTAGCTCTGAAAAAAATCAGCTAAAGCAAATTCATTCAATTCTGAAGACAAAGAAAAGGGAATAAAAGTTGCTTTGTTCCTTCTTAAATGCATGGCGGTCATCTTCTTTCGAGAGTTCTGCCAGTTCCACAATTTTGGATAATGATGTGAATTTCAGTAGGGCTGGACTTTGAGTCAGTGGTGTACAATTTAACTATCTCTCTGCAAATGTATCAGTGAGTTAATTGTAAGCGTGCAAAAAAAATGCTATTTGTATATGCCCAACAGAAAGTAAAGAGAGCTATATTCCTGCAAATCACAGGATTCCATCTGGGGCTGAGAAAGACATTTTTAGTCTGCAATAAAAATACACAAGGGAAAACAGTCAGACATGAAGACTGGAGGACTGTATTAGAAAAAGAAAACTGGGTGAAGGAGGGAAAGAGAGCAAGAATGAGACTGGGACTGAAAACCAGTGGGGTAAAGGGAAAGTGAGGAGTGGGAATGGGATGTAGTGTGAGAAACGGTGCTCGGTAAGCTACAAAACTGGGCCAATGACTCTGCGGGACATAACTGGCACTGGGAGTCTACAAGTAGGGAAGGGGCAGGGAGAGCAAGTGCGGCCAAGGAGGGATCAGAGATAAAATGAGGAATACCTGTAGTACTGAGAACATTAGAAACATTAAATAAAGAGGCTTGCAARCAAAGATCCTGGAAACGACTGAATAGGGAGGCTGGAAGCAGGACTGTTCTGGGACTAAGGATCAGGGTGAGGGAAAAGCTGGAAAGAAATGGTAGAATGGGTTTGTGAGGAGGTGCGGTGTGTTCAGGGCTTGTTCTTGGAGCAAGGGAGAGAGACATGGCTGGCACAGTTGCTCCTGCCCCTGAGTCTGACAATGGGGGCTTCTACAGAGAACCAGAGAGATCCTTGCCCCCCAAGGCTGAGTACTTGAAGATACAGATCTTCACACCCCAGCAGCCTCAAAATACCAAAATATGAATACTGGCTGTTGTCAGGAATCCCAAAGTGCACTTGCACAAGAAGTGTTATGTTCTGAAACTTTCTTAGGCAAAACAGCATTCAGCACCCTTTCTGGAAGCGGGAGCAGGTATAAACATGTCTGTCTGGAGTCACAGCCTCCTAAAGGTCTAAGGCAGCCCTGCGTGACCTGCTTACAGCATCTGGTTTCTCTCACAGAAACAAACTTCATCCTTTTTTTGAAAAGCAGCAGTTACCCACAAGGCCCCAAATTAGCTATGGTTTACATTTAACTTTCTCCATTTGACATCAGTTGCTTTTGTTGTAGAGCATTGTCAAAAATGCTTTATTCTAGCCTTTCCTAAAGATAGAGGATTTTACTTTGAACACATAAAAATGTCTCTTTTTGCCAGGTTTGTGTGTTTTTCTTATTTACACTCATATTAAATGTGTGTCCAGTGGCCTGTGTCAGGATAATGGTGCATTAGTGTCCAGAACAAACAAATGGATTGTTCTGTTGACGCCAGCAACTAGGGAATCCTGGTTTCTAATGGATCTTTCTGCTATGATTAACTGACTTTGGAATTTAAGAAGGTACAAGCCCCACAGTGGTTTTCCTCATAGCTGGGACAGAAAGGAGGACTCTAGTAACATGTGAATTCATTTTTTCCCATAGTCCAGGAAAGACTTTTATGATAACTCTTCCTTACTGTACTGTCTCTTTTCATGAAAAGTTCAGAATCTTAATAATCTTCTCCCCTTTGCCAAGCCTGTGTAAAGTAGCGCTGAATTTACTGAGAAGGTTTATTTTCAGACTATTTTCTGGAAAACAAGAAAACCCATTTTCACTAAAGTACAAGGTAACAATTGGTGTTTGCTGAAAGTTTCAGGACTGATGCCACATATCACAGACTCACAGAATGGTTGAGGTTGGAAGGGACCTCTGGAGATCATCTAGTCCAACCCCCCTGCTCAAGCAAGGTAAATATATATATTCATTTAGTGACTTCAGCTTTGGCTGCTGGCTCTCTTTCTGAGAAAAGGGGCCAAAAACCTCAAACACAGAATAAGAATCTCAGTTTCTTTTTAGTTTTTTTTCCTCACTGTAGTCAGAGAAAGATGCCAGATTCATACGGAGCTGTTTAAAAACTTTAGATTTGCCAGGTTTCTCATGAGTGTATGATAAGGCATCAGGTAAAAYAGACATGCATGCAGACTGTTTTTTTTCAGATCTCTTTTTTTTTAAAAACTTTAGTTCCAGTCTTAAACAAGAAAATAGTATGAGTTTACAATGTTCCTTAATCACTACACACCTGTTGTTAGTCTCCTAGAAATAAAAATGACAGGCGTCAGTATTCAGATCTGGAATATAAATAAGCATGATCCGAAAGATAACAATCTCGGGGAAAAAAAGACTTTTCTGAATTTAGCTAAAGAACAAAGTCTGATAACCAAAAGGATGGAGTCAAAGATCAGGAAGGTAATAAGGGTGTAAGCATCCCTACTGCCATCTTCAAAAAGATGACGTAAAACAAAAATTACATCTAATATTTCTGATTTGTAAAACGTCATAATGCCATAAAGTCTTGAGATTCACTACTTCCAAGCCCTTACACATCACATCAATCTTATTTAAATGGTTATTAAATAAAATTGCAGGGGAAGACTCTACAATCCAGAGAGATTTGTTATTAGGGTGTTGGTTTCTACAAATAGATGAAGAAATCCAGAGCTGGAAAGTCCACTTACATTCTGCTCGCATGCATTATTAAAAATTAATCCTTTCATACTCATTGTTGATAGCATCAAAGAAATTAAGAGAAGATAATAACCAGGGTGTTCTGAAGAGTTGTCTATCACTGAAAACAAATGCAAAGACAGGTTTAAACTCATAGCAAGCCTTAAGGTATTTGTCAAAGTAAATAGCAGAGACTGACATATTTAGCTAATTCTTGATTAGAAAATAACAGCTTTAAGAGAAAGTGATAGGGAATAAGTAATGAAAACAGTCAGATTTATGCAGCAGGTTCTTTCATATAGACTGGCTGTTTAAAATGTTGGGAAGTAACCCTGGAAGCAAAATTCAAAAAGGGCGTGGGAAGCTCTCAAACACATATAAACGTATTGGTAAGTTAAATGTATTGAATGTTATGAATATAGTATATCAGTTTATTATGAAACTTTGCCCAGATTACCTGAACTCTGCCTCCTTGCTTTATTATTATGACCCAGCGTTTGTACTGGGACAATGTCTAGGCATGAACAAAGGCCCCTAATAAGGGCTGTACAAAAGTAAAGAAAATATGATATAAATAATTTCTAAGCTAAACTAACTAACTGACTTTCTTGAAATTCTTAGTATCACTCAGTCCACGTGAGCACCTGGAGATAACCACCATTTCGGAAGTGATCCCCTGAGAAAAAATCCCCCAGAACCAAAACATTTGCCCAGGACAACTGGAATGGCCTATGATAACAGGCCTTTAATACCTACAAGCCCCAACAGACGAGGAGTGTTCAGCTCTGCAGCAGTCAACAGTTCATGATCCAGTATCTTACAATCATACATGACTATGAACAATTACAAAGTCTGCATATCAGGACACATTGGACAGTAAATCCATTTATTTCATAATAGCTGGATTGGTATCAAAATTATTAAGGTACTAACTGAAACATTTGGTAGGATTAGGAATGTACAAGAAAAGTAAGTGCCGTCTCTCCTATCCTCAGACTTCTATTTAAATTTCTAAGTTTAAATTAGAACACAAATTAATTGGTCGGGTTTTAACAAAAATTTCTCTACAGGTTATAGTAATAGTTTAAGTTATTCTAAGTTCTCTCATTTCAGAAAATCTCTCTTGCTCAGAAAAAAATTACTAAACTGTATCTATGGCCATACAGATATTTCAACCCAAATGTTGTGAAGTACAGTTGGATCCTAATGCAGAATCTCCAGATTTAGCAGTATTCATAGGTTGCAAGGATAGGTAAAACTTGAGATCTTGAATCTAGATCTCAGGCAGGCCCTAATAGGAATTCTGTTATTAGCTGAATTTGCTTGTATGAGATATCAGGCTATTAACAATTTTATTTTGGTATTGCAATCCGTTCTTTTTTTTCTACACGTTCTAGATTGTGGTACTATAAGCAAGACTTTTTTATGTCTAGACATTGGATTTGTAGGAGGAATAGATATTGTTTGGGTTTTTTTTTCTAGACAGAAGGATGCTAAATAACTGGCTCTGCTTAAATAATTCACTTACTTGTGATAGTAACTAACAGCAAAGAAAGCGAGAACATTATGGGTTTTGTTGGCTAAGTCGGTCCTGTGCTAGCACAGATAGACTGCGTGTGGTATCCAAGGCAGTTTGTATACTGTGTAGTACTATACAGATAAGCCCTAAATGGAATTTCATATTCACATTGTCCAGTGAAGCTAACCAAGGCACAAAGCCAGTTTGCGCCAGTGTGTACTAGCTAAGAAACCTCTCAAAACCTGGACTACTGGGGCTCCCTGAACATGGCCCCAGTGGCTCTGCACAGAGCCAACCAGGTCCTGGAAGTGGTTCTTCAGCTGAGCTAACCCAAGAGCAGAGAAACTGCTCACATGACTCTGACCTGAGCTTTCATATGCTGCCAAACCACTGGTGCAGCGTACTGATACTGGCTGTGGTGTTTCTGCAGCCAGGGCACAATTCATCTGCAGTCTAAATGTATTGCTTGCAGATAGTTCAGTTGACTGTAAATTCAGGACAGTAAAACTAAAATGTTCCTTGTCCATTTTCCTTCACAACCATGTCCCCTCCCTTCCTACTGTAGGAACCCCCACTCCCAAGTTTTTGAGAACAAAACACAGAACGGACCTTCCCAGCTCTTATAAGCTATCCTGACAATCACCATTTTTATCCCCATTCCTTTACCTTCCCCTTTGATTGAATGTTGCCCTCTTGCTCTCTCCCCTACCCACTTTTTTAATTCCTATTCCTCCTCCTGCTGCCCCTGAAAGAAACATCATTATGCCGGTAGCAAAGTGTTTACATGAGTGCATCTTATCACCCTGCCTGCAGGCATATGTATCAGAATAAACTTCATTATACCAGCACCTTTTTCACCTGTACTAAGTGAAAAGTTTGGGCAATTGATGCCCTTCTCCCTTTCCTATGTTCCTCTTCCCTTTCCTTGCTTTTTATCTCCTTCATATCTCTCTCCTTTCCAATTCCAAGCAAAATACCTGGAAAACACCATGTTTTCCAGTTTTGTTCTGCATAGCAGAACATTAATTAGCAGATTAAATTGCTTATGCAAGTGTAGAAACCTTGAGTTGCCCACCATTAGTCCAGGATAAAGAGAGGGCAGAACCTATCCGATGGGCCTTCATGAAGGGAACAGACCTGGATGCTAATTAGGATCTGCATAATTCCCATTCATATTCTCTCTCTCAACTTGCACACATCATAGCATAAACTTTGGCTGATCTTCCACATTCTTTCTATGTTTGATTTCCTCTGAATATTTGCAAAAACAGTTTTTTGCTGCACCCCAGATGCAAGACTGACAAAAATAATACTATGGCTGTAGACAGGATTTGGGACAAACGGGCCTTAAGTAAAAATCCAAACAGCAGCCGAGCCCAGGAAAAAATCTGTGCAGAATTCATGTTTCATTAACGTCAGAATTTTGAGTACTAAAGCAGCATGTGTGTATATGTTATGCTGAGGTCTTAGCACGTCCCAAACTTATATCTGGACCAGGGCAGGGATTGTACCTAAGACAAGCAAGGATATATATATATTAATTACATAAAAAATATTTATTAGAAGAACTTTAATAGAAGTTCTAGACTGAAGCACTGCAAAAGATACTAAATGTGAGGAATGGGGTGAACTACAGTCTTTTTTAACTCTCGTGATGAGGCTTTACAACACAGCTTTCATTCACAGGACCACTCGCTCTTGTTTTCCCCAGGATTCACTTCTGGGTATGACTGTGCGTGAAACGGGACTCTGTACATGACTAACTTCATTCACCAAGCAAAAGCCCAGTCCACTACCCACATGGTTGGAGGCTAAGGGCAATCAGGAGAGGAACTGGGGATTTGGTTCTTAATCCAACTATTATTTCAAGTACTTTACAGAAAGCRAAAGAGCTTCAATAGGACAGACCGAAATACACTAACACTTCAATACACTCCCCTCCTCTTGGAGATGGAAGAGCTGTTTCAAAAGAATTTCAACCCAAAATCTACTCCTCTGACTAAACATCCCACTCACTGGGTTTTTGAGGACACAGGACTGTGGAAGGACCATCTCCCTCATGTTCTATAAGACACCGGTGTCTTCTTATGAATCTTTTCCAGAAAGATTAGGTTTAATTTCAGAAGGACTACAATATACTGTATACTAAATTTGTATACTAAATTTGACCTGAAATTACTGACAGTTGGGTCAATCTCAAGTTTTTTTTTTTTTTTTTTTGCAAATAAGTAGCCTGCTCAAAAGTATTATCCCAGCCCTGCTTTTAAATATAGGTTTAAAATCTTTATCAGTTAATCAGAGAAGGTAATCTTTGTCTTAGCTGACAGCACCTGGTAAAAAGGCAAACAGCAGCAAAACCTTGCTATTATGTTACAAGTAGTAACCATATTGTCAACAACAACAACAAACCCTAAGATTTTAATCTGGATTTTATAGAACAGTATGTCCCAGATTTCACACCAAAATATTAACCCATATAGTACTCATATGAAAAAGGCTATGTCCAAATCAATCAAAACAAAAATAATGTGAACAACCATAATATTTACTTCTATCAGAGTCATCATCCTGCAGCTATGCTCCAACTCTTTCTTTTACCCAGTGTCTGTCCTGCCGATGTAAACTGTAAGCCCCACTGAGCACTCTGTGCTTGCACTGACTAGCACAGGAGGGTCTCATTCTCAGGGATTTCTAGACATCACTCTAATGAACATAATTAACAATAACAGTAGTATGAAACCTGACAGAATTAGTCTCTCACACTCTGAAAAAAGCTAGTTCGTTCATATCACTGTAACAGATATATTTTCTCTTCTGTTTTTAGGCTTAGGATATGAAGTCTTACTCAGTAGGATTTGAAAATACAGAGAGTTATTAAGGTACACAGCAAACTTAGGGAATTCTTGGCTCCTGCCCCTCTAAGCATTCCCCATCTCTGTAAGAGCATATTACCAATTGGAGAAGATCCTTTCATTCATCTTTGCACTTCCCTGAAATATTTAGAATTTTAATTGACTTAGGCCATACTGGAATAATTCAGGAGACTAAGGAATTGAGCATGTAGCTGATTTAATCAAAACACACAAATTATACAGCATCGCAATCAAGTGAATACAAAGCGTGGTGTATAATTTGTGATTTACACATATGCATATGTCAAATCAAATACACCTCAATGGGAGAAAACAAAAGCATAGCACGCTGTGGACTTTTTCTCATTGAAATATTAGCTTACAACCACCAGCTATTTTAGTATTAGAGCTACTAAAATATACAACATAGGAAAAAAAATTCCACTCCCATTGAAAATGTTTTAATAGTATTTCCTAAAACCTGCAAAGAAAACACCTCCCCTCCCAAATCTCATGATGAAACCAAACAGAAAATCATAACTGAAAGTTTAAAAACACGAGGACCTAAAATTAGGGGATCTTTATGCAACCCAGTAACACAGTCTTAAGTACAAAAATCAGAACTACATCCTACAGCAATGCAGAAAACATGCCACAGTGTCACTTATGGTTGTTCCACAGTTCTTGATTTGTTTCTGCTTAACAGCAGAAGAATAAACTAAAGAAGGTCAGAAAATAAGGCACAAAAAGAGGTGGGCAGGGTTTTTTTTCATTTAGAAATATACACCATTACTCTGGATTTCTCTTGATTTAAATACTCCTTCTGTTTACTACAGAAAGGTCAGGTTGTCCTTTGTTTACTTTTTGATACAGAGTATATGGTAACTTGCCTCTTCCATCAGAATTGTCAGCCTATGTGAAAACAGCAGAGTGAGAGTCTTGGCAGTGGGGTGCCTCACCAAATCCCCTTTTCTGCAGTCAGGTGTAAGTGAGACTACACAGCTGCTTCAAGCTTAAAACAGATCCCTTCATTCTGCACGGCATTTCCCGGCAGCTTCCACGGCCCTATCAGTACTCACCCACCGAGTCAAGCCCTTCAGCCAGGGGATGACAGATTCGAAAAACAAAGAGACGATATTGTCATACCAGTAATGACCCCGTGAACAAAGTGCAAAACTGCTCTGCGTTGCATTTTGAAGGGTGAGTGGGAACCACTCAGTGCAATTTTCTTCTCAGAGGTGTTTTGTGGCAGGGGGGTGGAGCGAGTTGTTTTTTGCTTCTGCTTTTTTTTGCCTTTTTCTGTTTTTTTTTATCCAAGCTTAGCCACCCCATGGTTGGCGAGACTATACATGCTGCACTAGGGCTGCAGTAACCCTGTTCTCTGGGCTGTCCTTCTCTAACCGTCCTACTAACCTGCAGGTAGGCACCAGGTAAGGTGTTACTCAATGCAAGTACCAGTGGCAGATTTCCGCTATGCAGTGGGATAATAGGATGGGAAAAAGCAGCAGACGTGGAGCATGAATTGTTGTCACAGAACACCTTCGCTGGCAGTTCTTTTTAACTGAGAGCCCAATTCAATATACTGGTTTGAGCAAAGTCTCACTATATTTTTTTAATGCAAGGTTACAATTAGTTTGCCAGCGCGTCATGCATCTTTGTGAACTTAGATGCAACCAGAATGTCATTACAGACTATCTTGACAATGGCATCTCATATCTTGCCTCTTCCTAACACAGACCTGATTCTGCCACATGCTTGAAACCACATACAAAATTTGTCAGTGAATTTTTTGAGATCAGTCACATGATCACATGGAGTAGTTTTTGCAAAATCATGTATTATTTATTGTGTATATTTTAGCTATACAGTGTATATATACACATATACATTGTATTATCCTTTTTCCATTTATAGTCTCGAATATTTCCTTTAATTCAGAAAGGATGCCATTGATTAACTAAGACAGGAAATGTCAAACTGCTGCAAAAAGACCTGGGGCCTAATTCTGCAGTAGATGAAAGCCCTTATGATCAATAACAGGCTCTTGGGCTGTGGATCTGGAGAGCTTTCTGGTCATTAGAATTCTTGCTTATTACCAGGAAAAATGACAGGTCAGAAAAAAACAAGTACACTAGCCAAGACTGAAAGTAACTTCACAAATTACAGTGAAATAATGCTTAGAAAATTATTTTTTAACAGCCCCTAAAACACACTGTAGATATTTAAACCTCTAAATGCCCTTCACTGTTTTCTTTTGGGGAGCCATTGTCTTCTGTGAAGAGACATTTGGATGTTCAGTTCAATAAAAAAAACACACAGTGAAAATAGGAATAAGGGCCACTGGTAAAGCCCTGCTTCTAGCTGCATTTCATAAGATTACTTCACATTTCAAAGCCTGGACAAGGGTTTAAGATTCTCTTCCTAATTATAATATATTTCAACTAGAAAATGTTTCTACTATAACAGTTTGGTCTCAAGCTTCTCTAATTTTAGGGGGTTTGGATTCATACCTGCAGGGATTGTATTCCAAAAGTCAAGATTTATGCTATGTAAACAAAAGTTTTTACATTAGTCATTTAAATGAGTCACAAATTTACCACAATCAATCTATTTACAAAGTATCTATAAAAGGATACTTTAAATAGTTTTTCCTCTGAATGGATATTTTTGACACTATTTAACCATATCATAATCAACTTGATGACCAGGAAATTGTGTTCCTTTTTATATAAATGTACCTCATGTAACAACAAACTTTAATTCCAAGGACAGACAAATTATGTTTCTTTAGGGGAAGAAACAGGCACTGAGATATAGCCAAATGTGGCAAAAGAGATGAAGTCTCTAGACAGACTGTTTCAAGAAAACATTACACTTACTGAGTAATGGCATACCTCTAATAACTAGGATATATGCAAATCAATAATTAAATGTTTTCATATGATTATCTGAACTCAATCTAATACAAATATTCAGAGCAAACCACTTAACTGCTGAAACAGATACAGAAAGTATTCAAGAAACTTAAAGTGTGTTACACTTACTGAATACTAAGCAAAGAAGTTATCAAATTCCATCTCTGTATTAGAGATTCATAATTTTTGCCACCAAGTTTCAATTGTCCAAGTGTCTGTCTTTTCCATATATACCAAGAACGGCTGTTTTAAAACTCTGAGACTAGTTACTTTGAATGTGAAGTTTCTAATTGGAGAGGTGAAAGGCATCCAAGGTCAGCAGTTTAATTTATCAGATTGTAGTTTATAACTCTGCATAAATATGTTTGTCAGCTGACAGTATGTAAAAATTACATTACTTATTATCCATTTCAATATTGCAAGCCCCCTCCTGTGAAATGAGTTATTTTCTCGTAGGTAGCTGCAGCTTGCACTCAGACATTTTGACCAAGGGCTCGGATTTGAATGCTATTGACTCCACACAGCAGCAGGAGACAGACCCTGTTCCTCTCGCTGCCAGTGCCGTGCTGCCAGCATGTCCAAAACAGGCATCAACTGTTACGCTTCCTTACGACATGCAATATTATCTGCCTGCTGGTTTTATGTTGTGTCAGGGTCTGGTAAAGTGACTTCAATCCATTTCTATCATCCAATTAAAAAAAAAAAGAGAGATTGTGAGCACTGTTACTAGGAGGCTGAAAATCTGCATATTTATGAATAAAGGATTGATGCCAAAAATGAAAGCCTCTGTTTACTGATCACAAGCTTCTTTTGGGGCCTGAAATAGCTAAAGCTTGAAAATATCGGAATGAACATCTCAACAAACAAGAGACCGTACCATTGAGGGTGATATTAATACTCAAGGCCATTGAAAGGGTGGACAGCTACCAAAACAGTATATATATTTATATACATACTCAAAGCTCAGTGTATTGTAGACAGACAGCACTGTACAAATCCTTGGGGGAGCTGTCCCCCCATCCCACTCACCAGCAGTCCTTACAGGACCTTCTCACATGCAGAAACAGTCCATATAACTGAAACGGAGCCACAGCTCACCTGTTCATCCCCTAGAAACGGTATAATCCTAGCAATAAAGCAAAAATGCAATACAACAACAAGCCCTCTAACTCTAATAAAACTCATTACCATATTTTTTCTCCTAAACATGCGTCTAACTATAGCAAGCAAATTATGAGACTCCAAAGAACATCTTTACAGAGAATTAAAGACTCTTTAATATTTCTACATCGACCTGACTTCTGCATTTCAAGCGTCAATATGCTGTTTTAATCTAAAACATATTGCTTAGCCCACTGAAGATAAGGAAGACAAAAGGCCAATGAAGAAATAATAATAGAGGAGTACCTGACACAGAGGTGTCCTGGCTGATTAGAGCTAAGGGGAAAATACTGAAGGAGGTATTACCATTTACATAAATTAATGTCTACATAGATTACATTTACCTAAAATTGAAGGGGTTTTTTTTACATATGATAGTTTAAGGGAATGGAAGTGATTCCATTTATTACGCATTATAGGAAAAACTATACGGTCACTTAAAATATATTTTCAGTAGCGACAGAATTTTAACAAGCTTGGTACGACTCAAGAGGTAACTGGTTTATATATTACTATTCTGAGGGAAGTATTCAAGAGTCAATTGTTTATTGACACTATACTCTCTGTTCCATTCAGTACCTCAAAATATTGTATATTTTGTTTTGAAAACTTCAGTGGAGTTAGACTAATATAAACTGATCAATTAACCACCCAACATCCTTTAATAATTCAAGGCTGGAGTTTAGGGCTGCTTCTGTCAATCTGTAAGTGCAATCTTTTAGCAGGGAAGAAGAAAAAAAGGAGTGGAGAAAGGGTAGAGTGATTCAGCAGGTCAGGCAAGGTGTTCTCCCCGTTAGCATGCCCGAGGAAAGGAAATTATGCGTTGGCTCTAGAAGTCATATAAGACCTGGGAAGGTAATAATTCATTCTGTAAATCAACAGTATTCTTATACGCTTGCAAGCCAACAATCTATATGCCTGTAAAGCTATCCAATATGCATTTAATGCTATATAAATAATCATAGCAATAGTATTAATGGACAAGTTAAGGAGTACTACAGATGAAGCTGAATATGCTGCTTCTCAATAGTTGACACTTCCTCCTGATTTTGCATCCTGTTTACTGATATATAAAATAAAATGACTTTGGTCTGGGATGTCAGTTAGGGCTAATCATGCTCCTCACCTCCTCATTTAAGCTGTTTCATTTCCAGCTAGGCACATTGTTTCAGCTGTATTTACTTACTAAGGACTGCAGCGTTTATTGTAGCAAAAACCTGTGATACTATGCATGAAATTGGCTTTCAGCTTGAACAGCAAATTTCAGGCTATATTCACAGAACTGTGGGTTTGGTGTTTCTTTTTACACATAGTGACCACCTCTTTGGCAGCCCATCTTCTTTTGTGGGCAAGCACCTAGCTCAAGCTCCTCTGCTAGATAACAAAAGATATGTTACAAAATATTATAACTACAAGTACAATCTATAGACATATCATCAACGTACTCCTGAGAAATACAAAACTGTTATAAGTTGAAATTAATTTTATTGTAAGCTTCAGGGTTTTGTTAAATTGTTGCCTGTACAATGGTTACTGAGTAGAATTGAATGGCAAATTCAGTCACTTTAAAAGTTGCTGCAAGCTTTCTCATCGATATATGCATAGATAACATTTAACAGCATGACTTGAGCTGGTTTAATTCAGACCTAAAAAAAAAAAAAAAATCTGTCTGCTAAAAAGGCATCAATATGTGTCATTTCTGATGGAGAAATTATTCTTAAGCCACTTAACTCATCAATATGCATGACAAGAGATTAGTATAGAACAGGGTCACTGTAGACATGTTGTGACATTTTGTATAATTTTTCTGGTTTCAAAATTCAGAGCTATTTTCTACAAAGGGAGTAAATACTTGCAAAGCTTATTTAGAAGCCTTCAACCTTCTACTGTTTCCCATAAGCCTTCTCTGACATTTGACCTACCTCTCCCAGGTCAGGACATTTTATCTGAGTTGGGCATAATTACGACTGATAGCAGCTTGAAGCTTTTTTTTCCTTAGTCTTAGTTACAGAAAAAGAAGAACAGAGACAGCAGATTAGAGGATTGTTCAGCAATCCAATTTGTGGCCTATTAGAGTCTTGAGCAATATTTTACTCTTGCTGGACAGCCTCATTTATAAGTTTATCTCAGGAAAATTTGGTCACAGGGAAAATCATGTGATAAGAAACTTCATAAACAATTCTCAAAGAGTTACAGTCAGAGATCACTTCCATGGAACCTGATACATATCAGGGAGTTCAGTATCAAGGAATAATGCTGGTACTTTTTGCAAGTAGCCATTTTCTAATTTAATTCTAACAGTAAACCATGACACTTCTGAAGACTTTCATTATACCTTTTTCCTTCACAAGAGCTTCATCTCGCCTTCAGACAGGCTACTAGATATGGATCCCGTAACTTATAATTTAAAGAAAAGATAATAAATACAAATTCTCTGGCTTTATAGTCCAATTATCTCTTATAGCCAGAGCTTAGCTTTAGGATTAAGTATGGTCCAAATCAAAATAAACTCCTAAGACTCGTAATGCACTAAATTAGCAGCATGGGCTGTAACATTGGCCCTGGTAGTTTTTTAACGCAGGATAGATTTCTGCTTTTCTCAACAAATAATTTTTTTAGATACATATATTTTTTAATATTTTCATTACTCCTTATCAAAGTAGCTCAGTATCTTATAATCCTTTATGGTTTTGTTCTTACAGAACCCCTGGAAGATAGGAAAGTATTAGATTGAGATGTTTGAGTAACAGCATAATCCACTTCTCAACACCTATCCTGTATAAATCCCAAATACATGGTTTTCATGAAGAAGAAACACTCACAAGCTGATTAGGAAAGATTCTGTTTAAATGCTACAGTTGCGTAGCAGCACCAAGGCCTCTCCAGTGGCATGGTCCAGCCTCACGCCGAGCTTGTGCAACCACAGCCCACGTTTCCCTCCCTGCTCTGTTTTAGTAACATAACTATCCTGCTTGGTGCACAGAAAAAGGAGATCCCAGCGCTTCATAAGCCTTTCTCCATCCAGAGAACTCCTGTTATCCAGCAAGCCTGCCGCCACTTCTGCCCTGTAAATTAAAATCTTGTGAGGAATGAAAAACATCAAAAATCTCTTTTCTTAAGAAGGTCATATTGCATGAACAACTACCTAAGTGGTGCACAGAGATCAAATAATTATTCCTACAGGTAATGGCATGCAAACGTTTGTGCATCAGTATACTCAACCAGCGCTCTAGAATACCATTACCGTTCTCAGTCACTAGAGTACACCGACAGCATTAGCTGGGAGTACAGCCCCAAAAGCCACAACAAACTTACAAATTAGGAGTGTGCGTGTCCTCAGCACGAAGCTGGCGCGTGGCTTCCCACGGCCAGGAGACCCCTGCACATGTACCTGGGTCTCCCATCTCACCACACGCACCCCAGCGTGGGTGCCGTGCGGGGATGTCGTGGAGTGGCGATCACAATCCAGCACAAGGAGACACGGGTAGTACAGCATGCATTTGCGTGTGGCTTTAGCAACATGCTAATTGAAGAAAACACAAGTGTAAGCCTATGTGAAAGCAGCAGCTAATTTTTATTCCTCCAGCCAATTCATTTAATGTAGGCTTCAGGCCTAAGTTGAGTTCAGAAAGGAGTGGGCTTTTGTTTTGTTTTTAGTTTTGATTCTTTTGGGCTAAAATTCAGATACAACCCCAGGTTATTTGTGCAAGTAGTTCACAGCTTCTCTTTAAATATTAAGATTATTCATTTCAGCCACAAAGAACAATTAAAATGACCCTTTTTATTAGTGACAGCAGGTTTTCGCTGCTAAAAAACCTCTCTCAAATAAACCACATAATTATTGACTAATGGCATAGTGAAACTAGAGTAAGACTACCTTGTAATGTTGTTATTAGTAGGAGGAAATGATACAGCTATGGTGTGAATTAAACAAAAGCAGATCACATCACATCAGGCAGTAGAAATAAGTCAACATTTTCAATTATTATTGCATAGTTGTTCCCAATTTTGGAAATTGCAGAGTTGTTCCCAATCCCAATTTTCACAGGCACAGTGTTTTAGTCGGAAGCGTGTAGAATAGAATATTATCATACCCAACTCTAGCATTGTAAAACAGGTCTAAATAAAAAAGAACAAAGGAATTTCAGTTTGACATTAAAATATTTTTGTGTCCTAAAATAAAAAATATACTTAACACTAATTACTGAATGTATTTTATACTGATTTTCATATTAGAACTATAATTTTATTGGTATGTGCAGTTTTATGTTGCTTAATTCATTTACCATATAATTTCACCAACCCCTTGATTAAATTTGCTTGATAAGAAATATTGCCAATTAAGGAAAGAGGAAATGTTCACTGATAGCAGCAAAATAACTGTGACTGAAGTTGCAATGAAGAACTTAAAAAAAAAGCATCTCAAAAAAATAGAACAACTCTGTAGTGGATGTCCCATTTATTGGATTCTAATTATTCATATTATTAAGTGCATCCAAAGAATGCCGTGTTCATTTTCTATATATTCTATTTATGGGGGAGCGGGGGGTCAATATCACTAATAGCACTCTAGGATGTGAACAGCTTACTAATTTTAAAAGAAACTCATATTTTCTTTCCACCTCTCACCAGGAGGGAAATTACTTGTGGGTTTTTGTACCTATCACATTACTGTAACAGATTTGCTGAGGAGTACAGCAGCTTGTTGCCATCCTGTTGAAGCGCAGAGGTGAAGTCCATACCAAATCRACACCAAAATCCACCTCCATCTCCATCTCCTGGGTTGCACCCCCTGGGGCCAGTAATTCCCCTTCTCCAGGGGATGATAGGTGTCGATGATGATCACAGCCAAGACAGGTGTGCTAGCTGAGCTTAAGCTGTTTCCATGGAGATCTTTGAAAATCACAGTTAAAGCCTTAAACATGGGCACGTCACACACAGCAAAAACCAAAGGAGCCACCTAAGCTGGGCAGTAGGAAGAGTTAAGGCTACTTGAGCAAGTGCTTAGACTCTGCTCTTCTAGCAGAGCTAAATTCCCAGCAGCCAGAGCATTTACAGCACGTGTGAGCCATGGCTTCTCCCCCCTCTCCTCTATCACATACAGAACACAAATTTACAGCCTAAGTCACCCCTCCCTAAGAAACTTCCTTAATACCTTGGGTTGTTTGTAGGTTCCTCTTGTGAACCTGTTCTTACTTATAGAAGTATTATTACTATTCTTACTTACTTACAAATACTCATGGAAGAAGAGCTTAGTACTGAGGTCTCCCAGAGGACTATCTACAACATCAGAGCAGATTTACTTTCCATACCCAAACTCACAGAAACATAGGACTGGAGAAAATTTTTGGCTCCCTAACTCCAGTTCCCTGCTAGTTTAGCCACTGTATCTTAAAAAACTGGCCAATTCCCTTCTTAGCAGTGACTAGGATTTTACTCCCTCCTACTGGGAGGCAGTACTTTGCCACTCTAATGGGTTAGAAACGTTCAGATTTCCAGCCTATATTTATTCCTGACTGCTATTTACACCCAGTCGTTCACTTGCCAACAGTGTCTTTCAACTGAAGCAGTCCTTTTCCCTCTCTAGTATTCACTGCTCAATGTATTTATAGTCAGCAACTCTATGCCTGTTGAGCCCTTATTTTGTTAGATTAAACAAAGCAGTCTTTTAGGTGAGAACAGGTGGGGTTAAAGTAAGTTGGAGTTGTTCCTCTTCCTCTTTTATTAAAAACAAAGTAATAATTCCTGTTCTTTTTCCTGTTCCCACAGCTCCCCCTCCTGTTTCCATCTACTCAGGCCACTGGGAAAAGGCAGTAGCATCTGAAGCAAACTCCCTTTCCATGCCACAGTATGGAAGTCAGTGCGAAATGCAGTCTGTCAATAGATGGTGAGTGTAATTAAGCTAATATTCAATTAGGCTCATGTACAAATGAGGAGTAAAGATACCAGACAAAATTCAGTCCTTTTTTTTCACCTGTGAAACCATAAGGCCAAATTCTGTTTTCACACCTGTGTAAATCCACTGTAATTTTACTGAGGGCCCAGTGATGTGGGTGCAAATTGACATGGATCTGAGAGCAGAATTCACCCCCTGACCCAGCTATGTAGGTTCTCACACCTCTCACAATTATCTCACATCTGCTCAAAAGAGAACTGACCTATACGTGTGTGAAGGTCTCTGCAGGCTGACGTATTCCCCCAGGAGAATGTCATGCCATGCTGGTGAGACACAGAGATGCAGGGATGCTTTTATAGTGAGATCTGATGAAAATGGCTTTCTTTAAATTTAGCCTTTACTGTAAAATCTAAATTTTCCAAGAACTTGCAAAACATTTTAATGGTTTCAATGTTTAGTGCTATAATTTCCAAAGTCACTTCTGCTGTTTGAATGACCATTTTCAAGTAAAATTAGTGAGAACTAGAAATTCCAAACAAATTGGTTAGAAAAATCTCAAGCTAATGTATTTAAATGCATGTTTTTAATGCTGTAGATGTATGCTTTTAATCTGGTTGATATAAAGAGTTTCATTTTCAATATTTGCCTCCAATGCTTACAACAAATTTCTGGACCTGCAAGTAAATATGGAGTCACTTCATAGCCTGTGATTTCAAACTATTTAGATGCTCCTGTAGATCACATAGTTACCCACCTGATAGAAAATGCTCTAGAAATAATCTGTATTGGTACATATAAGCAGCTCTAGGGATGCAACAGCATTTCTGAGCTATGACTGTTCCGCAAATCAGGATCTAAATTTCTATCAACTTGAATATTCAAACCTAATTTATTAGTGAACAAATTATTTTGGGATCTTGGTGTGCCAGAGAAAAAAAGAGAGAAAAAGGAACCAAACACGTAAGAGGAGAGTCTAACTTAGCTGCACATCTCCTCAGTTTAACATACCTACCTCAGTCTCCATTTCTAAAATGGAGATAGGACTTCCTGCTGCAGTACTTCTGGAGCCAGCCTGATTTCTGACAGCTCATAGAGGATACCAGCATCCAATTCAATAATACACATACTAGAACATAGGAGATTCTTCTTTGTGGAAGTATCAGCAGTCCAAACCATCAGTAAAATGACATGCACCCCTGTCCACATCACTGTACCTTTTATGTGCTTCAGGCCTACCTGTTAAAAACAAAACGGCATTGCTCTGTGCAAAGTTATACAAATCCATAAACACATGCCTGTTAATTTAAAAAAAACAGTGATCAGGAATATGACTACCGATGTCTTCCACTCCTATGGTTCCCCTCCCTCATTCACTGCCCAAAGCTGCATTCAGCATCCTACTTACCAATGGCCACATATCCCCATCACAGTCCCACCTTCACCCAGCGCAGCATCTACACCAAACTCCCCTGCACTCTGACTGCCCCGCATCTCCCTCTATTATGCACTAGGTCCTCACGCATCTCGTTAAGTCTCAGCATACTTCCCCTAATTCCACCTACTGCACCAAATGCACTTTTCCTCAAGACGTGCTGCTACCCAACACACTGCTTGTCAGCAGAGAATTATGTAGTTTGCAAATCTTTTTAAACAGATGTTTTTCTCCCTGCACTGCTCTGTGCGATTTTTGTAGCCTTTTCATACATTACATGCATCTGCCAGTTCCCCGAACGAAACAGTGGCAGCCTTAGCAGTAAGGAGTACAGACTAGCAAATAATGGCAGAGAGGTTCTTGATGTTGTATACATTACTGCACTACATGGCCCATGGGCCATGGTTTGCCACTGCTGGTTTGGGATCAGAACAAGGTGTAGAAAACATGAGGCGGGGGCCAGAAAAAGCATCTCTGATGAGACAGTTCCCAGAAAGGCCACAGAAAGGCAGGGTAGGAAGCCCCTGTGAGGAAACAGGATAGCAAAAGAGCTTGGGTAGCTAAGAAGTAGAAAAGGTAGGCCCAAAGAAGTCCTGTATTTAGTAGTCTAAAGTAATCATACAGCTTCACATGTACCTAGAAGATTCTCAGATTCCTCACATTCACTGCATTCACAGATAGTACCTATCATGTTTAGCTACGCAGCATAAAAAATATGTATGCACTAGGAGCAGTCCCATTTAGCTTAGGCAGATGTCTAATCGCTTAGAGAGAAAGGGTTTGGGTCCCCTGTTTACAGGGGACAACTATAGGATACAGGGACTAGGGGGACAACTAGGGGACAATGAGGACACGACAGATCCTACCTCAAGGCACAAAGTTCCTAATGGCATTGTGAGTCCAGGTATAACTCCTAAGGAAATCAGTGGGAACCAGGCACCTCAGTAACTGTGGACCTCAAACACTACATGTACATTTAGCTAAAATAAAGCAGAAGTAAAAGTTATAAACTTATAAAACCAAATATTGGGAAAGATAGCTCCAGGAATACTGTATTATTTCAGATCTGAAATCCTTGTTTTACTTGTAATGCATCCAATTGAGAGGCAGAACACACAGAAATTAGGCCTCTGCAGTCTCATGTTAGTCTTCTATTTGGCAATAACCAAGCACAGAAATGTAAAAGCCCTTAAATACATTGTGCAGAAATACAGACTTCGTATTTATCTTTTTTCATCTGAGACATTTAATACACATTTATACTTAATCTAGTTGATACAAACACAAGACATTCAAATGTTGCCAACCTCCTAGATTTTCTCAGCTTCCTTTGTGGCATATGCCATTTGCTGAAATAGACTTCTTGCTCAGGAAAAACCTTTGGCCTACTTACTTGATAATTCATCATTGGTTGAAAGATATCATCCCCGGTTAATGGATACTAAGTACAAATGAATAAATTAATCTTTTTTCATAAATAAATAGAGCATGCAAGCAGCAATCATAGATCTAAATGTTAAAATATGAAAGCTTTTTGTGGCCACAGTGCAATGCTTCTAGGTTAAGACCTGACTTAAATCACCAAAGTTTACTATTTCAGGCACAAAATCTGCTGATAAAGAGCAAATAAATAATATTTTACTTACCCAGGTTAAGTAGAGTTTCTGAAGCTGAAGTAATACTAATTGCTTGTTCTCTCAAAAATAAGCTTTTGCAAAGACAAGGAAAGAAAAGGAATATAAAGTGGATGGAAGAGAGTTTGTGATAATTATCAGTCACTAATTACATATCCAGTCTCTAAAAAGTAATAGGTTAATGATGATAACCTATATGAGGATGATGCTGAAGATTTTTTCCTACATGCATGTACACACTACAAAACAATTTAACTCCTGCTTCCACATCAACATGGCACCACATCCTATCGCCTTGCAGATGCCCAGCAAATACTTGTGAGGCAGGGGAAGAAACAGTTCTCAACCTGGTAAAAGCTGTTTTACTTGATGTCATTCCAAGCAAAATTTGGACAGCCAGAAGGAAAGATTTGTTTCAGAGAGCCAAGAAAAGCAGACCAGCCCATCAGGGGATCAGCATTTAAATGCTGCTGGCATTTGTATGATCTCAGATTACTTGCACTGCCAGACTAAGAAGCTGCTGGATTTAAAACTATCATCTCTGTTGTCTCTATCCAACTTCGGAAGGGTTCAGCGGCATCGAGGGTTCAGTGGTTGCCAGTGGACCAGCGGCATGCATAATGCATGCCAATCCAGCAGCTTGGAGGAGCAGGAAATAATCATTCTACCACCAAGAAATAAAAATTTATGGGTAGAGAAAGTGAGAAAATAAGAAGTATTTTTATTTTCCTCCTTGCAGAGTGCCCAAGTAGGGAGTGGCAACTAAAAATCATACGAGATAAATCACTGGCAACTTTTCTGATAGTAACATATGGACAGTTCAGCAATCTGTTACTGGCAGAGAGACAGACGTGGGATTGACGAGTGACTGGCATGAATGTTTCTGAAATAACTAATAGGCAGCAAGGGAAGATTTATTGCAGGGTACTATTTAACAAACTAGGAATCCAGTATGGAAAAAACACATTTAGTAACCTTTTCCTAACAGTGTAGAGAATGCAATCTGAGCCCATGTCAGCCATTTTAATAGCTTCCAGAATGGGCAATACTTACAGATCCTAGACTTAGAGACTCTAAGACCTATTCTGATCATCTAATCCACCTGCCCACATAACACAAGCTATAGAATTCAACCTAACGCCTTGTGGAATGAGAACATATGTAACCATATTATATCTTATTTCATAAGTGACTTGACATGCTATAGGTGTTTGGAGAGCAATATGTGCATTAAGACAAACAGGAAGCAAAAACACAGTCATCACCAACTGCTTTAGTAATCACAGTGCCAGGACTTCCACAAAACATGGACAGTTTAGCTACTGACTAAAATATGATTTCAAGGCATACTGTAAAAGTCATGGAAAACAATGTTTGAGTGGTTACAGTGCACCTCACGGATCTCAACAACAAAACACAAGGCCTCATTTGAAACTCACTACAGGCAACGGGACACTTCTCTTGGACTTCAGAGGGATTTCTATTACATATATATAAAGCTGCACATAAGCATGGAAACAAGAGTTCAACTGTTTCCATGGAGAAATTATTTGAAAAGTATCACTCTGGTGTAACGTCTGCAAGAGCTAGAATTTCTTATGTGAACAGAAGAGATACTTCAGAATCTATCAACTGAAGGGACATACAGATTAATTTCCTATAATGATGACTAGATAAAATACAGGCGCTGGCTGAAAATCAAATGCCTTTCTTTACAGCAAGTAACTATTTACAACTTCAGAGTAACACCATTCACATGCAAAACTTCAGTATGAATTACTATACATCACAGAGTAAAAGCCTTCACATCATTCATCCAGGAAACACAACACTTGAAGCCAATAGTAAAAGTGAGTATTCTGCCACTGCAACCTCTTCAAAAATACCAGCTTGAATGAATAACAATGTGAGGGGCTTCAGACATCCCACGCTGCAGGTGGTTTTTCTCCCCTTTTATTTTTCATTGTCTTTTGCTACTTTAAATAAACAATGAATTTGCACATGTTAATGCATCTGAATAGATAGATGTTTAAGATCTAAAAGCACAGATGGTACTGGAGGTAAGCCAACTTCAAGGCTTATTTTGTAGCTTGAAGCCTTTTGTACAGCTGAGCTGCATTCAGAAGCCACCATTGGTCCCAGGCAGCAAAAGATCCAGGATATTCACAAACTTGGGAAAGATTTCTGTCTCTCTGTAGGCTGACTTAAGAGCTATGCTGTAGTTTTGCCAGATTTCCAGCATGTGGCTGGTGTGCAGTGACACATCTGCTCTGACTGAAGGGAAAGGAGGGTAACAGCATGAAATAACTACTATTTTAGTTTCTGCCTCACAAAATTCTCTGAACATCATCCTTTTCTGGGGCAGAAGCAGAAACTGACTGGATGGAAAGATACAAAATGTGGAGGAAGGATATCTGAGTTAGCAAAGGTAAAAATAAACACGCAAAATGGCTTTACTATTTGACATTCATTGAACCTGGATATGTCAAATGTGAAATCATCATTAGGAGGTGAAATGATTTCTCTCTCAAAAAGACTTTCCTTTTATTCTCTTCATTTCATTTTCTGACACCTTTACAATGAAAAGTCCTTAGCCAGCATCCTCGGCACATACCCACTCAGAGGACGTGGAGCACAACCATTAAGCTGATGTGCAAAAGAACTAGAAAAGCTCTGCTTCTGTTCCATCGCCACCACCAATCTTCTGTATAATAGTCTTTCTATGGTTTCTTTGTCCTTCTGTAAAACAGATACAAACTTCAGTGCATTTTTAGCACCTGGGGTCTTAACTAAGGTTCTTCCAGGTAGAGGACAGAAATGCAGAAAGAGATGATCTCTGTTCTAAAGAGAACATAATCTTAACTGATGAAGTAATAAAAAGGGGGGAAAAAATAAAAAAAAAAATTCACAGGATGCAGGAAGTTAGGTAATTTGGCCAAGGTAACACAAGAAGTCTGTGAAAACCTAGGAATCAAAACCAGATTGATTTTCTGTAGGCCAGCTGGGGGTCTATGCCTTATCCACTAATAATAACACCTGCTTCACATACAGGCATATTGTGATGTTAAATGAATCTATGTAACTAAAAGAGAGAAAAAGAGGTGTAGAAATACAAAGCATGTTCAATTCAGCCTTAAGCAAAGCCCTGGGACCTCTGTGTCACAGAATCCCCCCAAATTCCACATATACTCAGAAATCCCAAAAAGGGACCTCAGCGTTCCAACACCATTTTCCACACGGGACAAACCCAGCACTCCAGATGCTCTTTTAGGCAATCAGCTTTACTAGTAAAAAAGGACTCCAATACAAAACAGAAACTTTGGTCTTCACTTCACAGTAATGAAACTGTACATGGGCCCAGGAACCAGCCTTTATCTCTGACTTTTGTTTCAATTCCTTCAGCGTTGCATGCTTAAATACACAGGATTTGTCCAAAAAAAAAGGGGGGGGGGATAACAGTTTCCACTCACAACTCACAGATTTCCATTTTTATAAGGTATTATTATAAAGCTACTATTTTAAATTAAATCAGGTTTTCTGTGATTCACCTCATGTATCTAATTTCTCTCTGCTCCTCTCTGCATGGTCTCCACTCTTTTCGTAGCATCTTCTTTCTCTGTCATCATGCTTTAAGACATTTCCTGCTTTGATCTAAGAAACAGCCACCTAGTATTTCTCTGTTTCATCAACTCTCTACTGATTCCTAAGTGTCAATTAAATGTATTTTCAGCTTCTCTGTGTTTCTCAGCTTCCCCGCCATTGTCATGTTTGGGTTTTTTTAAGTTTATAATCACTTAATTTTGGAAGATATCTTCACATTAAATACTTTCATACAAAATGCAATTCATTGCACTTCAATGACGTTTACAAAATAAAGTTTTCATACGGAAAAATGCTAAAAAAGATCTGTAGCTAACTAATAGCATCTTAAGTTAACCAGATCTCAAATCATTCATTTCTATCTCAAGTTGGTAAAATTGGTATAATCAAGCTGTTGAAATTTATGTTCTTACATCAACTGTACACAAAATAACTTATAAATCAAAAGTAGAAAGACAATGGAATTCAACAGATGCATTTGTTTTGTCACTACAGATCAGTTAAAAATGCAGATGTCTAATTATGTAATTAGATTTAGCATTCAAATGCCACACAGGATTAACTTAATTACAAAATGGGTTTAAAAATCAATCCTGCAAAAGGTAAAATTTTATTGTGGGCCTGTTCAATATATTTTTCAAATATGGTAAATGAATATATAAATTAATTAAGATACCACTAAATGCAAATTAATGGAAAAATACTTTGTGTGATTTTTTTTCAGAAACATACATCAAATTTATAGTCCATTACTTTGTCTAGTAGACAGCAATAATAATGAAGCTAATGCAGAATTCTAATTGTATCTGGAATAGGATATAAAGAAGAACAAACAATGTTATACTAAATAAACGTAGCCTTCTCTACAGAAAAGCAAAAATCCCAGTTGTGCAAGAAAATGTGACACATTTTTGTGAAAATGACCTAGAGAATATGCGTTGTGATCCTGATTAAAACATGAAAGAGCTATTTCAAGCCATTTAATTCAGTCATAAACTGAAATCATAATTTGTCTCAAACACAACAATCAGCAAGGAAATGAAATAAGTTAGGTTGACTGATTTCACACAGGTATTTCAAAATGACCGAGGAAATCTTCAACTCTGACTGACTGATCAAAAATTCTAACTCGTACTAGTCATTACAAAAACAGGCGGGTGAAATCAAGAAATCTGACTGAGCCTACATTTTATTAACAGACACTGAAAAAGAGGTCAAAAGCTGTCGAGGAAAAGTCTTCTTCACTCAGTAAGCAATCAAGTGGCTCTCTACATGGTACAGGGCATACACACCTAATCCAGCCAATCCAAGACCTGCTAGAAGTTGGAGGGAATACGTACACTGATCTCAGTGTGCTCTGGATCAAGTACTACCTGGCCACCTGAATTATCATGAAAGAATTGGTTTTTTTTCCGTTAGAGTAAAAAGCACGGGAGTGAAAGACACATGGATTTTGGTTTACTGTCTTAGGTTGTGTCTGGAACAGAGGCTTGCTTGAGACAGTTTGATATAGCTCTGCAGAACTAGCTATTAAAACCACAACTGATTCCTAGACGCAGTTTTTAAAATGTTGTCATGCAAGACCTGCTTCCCGCCACTGATGCCTCCCAGAAGAATGAATCCAGTGGCCACAGCACTTGGGACTCGCTAAACAAGTGACTCTTCCCCCCTTCTCTTTCCCCACTCACTTAGGCTTACATCTAGAAGTCCTCATCATTCATAAGGTTCATCGCATAAAGTATACAGAAGGAGAAACGTAGGTTTTTTTGATTAATGAATAAAGATAATTGAGATTTGAAGGCCTAATCAAATGATAGTTAAAGATTCTCAGTGACATCACGGGCCACTAAATCTGACCTGGAAGAAGGAGGCTAAGGCAGGTGGATAGAGCTATGACTTTTTCCCATATTTGTAATACCACAGTTATCCCAAAGAAATTTAAGAACCCCAGAAATGACGGCTGAAGATCATCTAGTCCATTCCTTTGCCTGAAGTGGGATTAATGCCAACTCTAGATCTGGTCAGACATGATTTTGTCTAGCTGAGATCTCTAGGAAGGAGATTCCCAGTCTCTTTGGGCACCTGTTCTAGTGCTCTCCCTCCTGGTGAAAATGTTTTTTCTAATGCCCAGTCTGAACCTTCCAAGCTGCAAATTGTGGCTGCTGTGCCTGGTTGTACCATCTGCCACTACCCAAAAGACTATTGTGGACTGCTAGTAAGTCACCTCTTAGCTTTCACTTTGACAAATTAAACAAGCTCAACTCCCTTAAACCTTCCTCATAGATCACGTGCTTAAGTCCCCTGGCCATTGCAGTGCCCCTCCACTAAACCTTCTCCAGTTTCACAATATTCTCCTTAAATGGAGGGTGCCAAAACTAGACACAGTATTCCACTTGCAGCCTAACCAGGGCAGAGTAAAGGGGAATCATAACTCCCTCAGTCTGCTAGCCACACTCTCCTAAGGTAGTCCAGTATGCTGTTTGCTGTAGTCACAATGAAAGCACGCTGCTGGCCCATACTCAACCCAGTGTTTACTGTATGTAAACCCAACATCCTCATAGCCCCAAATAATCTCATTCCTCTAACCCCGACTAAACTTATCCAGGATAAATATTACTGGATGGTCCTTTAAGAGGAAATTGTATTTGAGGTATGTTTCCTTCTTCCTTCCCAGCTTTTTTATGTGCGGCATAAACAGCTGCTAATAATCTTTAGCAAAATCAGATTTCTGAACTGTTTGTACCAATACCAAGGGTATTCAGGCAGATAATAATTGCTGCTAACTCAAAATCCCTCAGCAGTACAATCAAAACATTAGTTCATGGAATTTTATTTGAATTTTATTTTTTGAGAAAACATGCTGTTGGAAAAATTTTCAGAGAAAAAAATTAAACAAATTATGACTGTCATTCATTTCTGAGGATACTGAAGTGGTTCATTTCCATCTTAATGTTAACCTTTGGTTATATACCATACAGTTATTATTACTGTAGAAAGTCAAAATGAATCAAAATGATACATCTGAAACATCTTTCAACTAAATAATTCAAAAGGTAATGCAGTTGAAGAACATGTTGTGAGCTCACCACGTTAAGAGGGGAGTGGAAAGTTCTGCCTCCCTTTGATTCATAATGCAATTAATTTTTAGACCGTCAGAATTTCTCTCCAAACAGAATGCCAGGTCCTGACCAGCTGGGATGATTAGGACAACAGTATTTATTTCTGTAGTTTACTGTGTGATTTTACTATCATTTGAGTGTCAGAGTGAAGCATCAGAATAAACTGTCAGTAAAGGTCATTCAAAATGAGTTAAATTAAAAAAAAAAAATCTGCACAGTTCCAGCTGAGAATCTCCTTCTTCTATAGTCACGTCAGTTGGATGTTTACCCTGAGTTCTGCTCCTAAACACACACACGCTTCTAGCAATATGGAGCTGGCCACCTGCCAACACAAGAAATACATAAGAGCACAAAAGGATCTGTTACTGTTAGGTACCTGATAAGTACTGCCAGACATACAAATTTAGTTCATCACATAGCTTTGCCAAATTTATGATTTGCAAGAATCATTTGCTGTTGAATTTAACATCTAAAACGCTGATGGACAGAACTAATGCCATACAGCGTGCTGGGCCACCACCCAGACACGGTCCAAGCAGCAGCAAATGCCAACACAGTTAAGATACTAAAAGAAAACCTGTACTGCTTATAACCAGCAAACACATGGCCCCCATGGGACACACACCCTGTACCTGCAGCCAAGGCACTGGCACTTTCAGTGTGAGGACACTGAGGCATCTTACCCACCACTCTGGAGAGATGAGCTGAGGCTGAGACCTACCCAGCTGCCCCTGCACCACCTTTAAGTGGCAAGATTAAACCCAGCTGTGAGATGCTTCATGCTGCTCTTTGTGGAGCACCACAGTGAGAGTGGCCAGGCACAACCCAGTCCCTGCTGCTGCAGGAAATTGGGTCCATGGGATGGTTTCTGACAAGGATTTGTGAAGAGGCTGAGCTGACCAGTTTAAGCAATTCTTTCACCAGAAAATTAGATTGGCATAGAAAATGAATGTGTGTTATGTGGATCGCTGTTTAAAGAGCCAGCTTGAGCTGACAGGGTGCCATTCATTTTAGACTTATGTGAAGACTGGCCTCATACTGCTACTTACCAGTACTTCTCCCTCCTGACTAATAACTATGATCTCACTCTGATCAGCTCCACTGAACAAATTTTTATTACTCCTAGCAACAAACAGGATCTTTAAATTCCGCCAAACTATAAATCTCCTTGAGTTTGTCAGGACTGCCTTGCCACCTAGCAAATTACATCAGCATCTTAAGCTCAAACCAGTATGCCGGGAAGCAAATAACAAACTCCTGCCTCTTGTTCCTCTTTCATCGTTCCCTAACCATTCATTCTTGGGCCCAGATTGTTCCAGTCCTTCAGCCCTAGCTTACTCACCGATTTTATTTGGTTCCTGCTTACTGCTGTAGAAATGCTACTCTAGGGAGACCCCAAGATGCAGGCTGTACATTCAGCTAACCTTAGCGGCTGCCACGACTCTTAGGAGCATGGTCAGAGAGCAGAAACTGAGCAGCTCTTGGAATAGCTGATACAAAACAGAGTAGCTGCATACTGTGAATTCTTTACCAGAGATAATCCTACCATAGTAGAGGAAGGACTAAACACTCTACCTCTTTATATAGATTCACTGGCTATGTTGCAATGTATAGATCCAAATCATCTAAACTAGCACCCTTGGCAGCACAGAAGAGCCACCAAAAAGCCTACAGTACTAAGCAGACAGCTACTTACTACTGTCATTGGAAAAAAAACAGCCTTTGTGTTATTTCCAAGTACCTGTTTCTCTCTGGAGCTCTCCCAAATCAGTCGTGTGAAGTCTAGCATCTTCTGAGGGTCAGCACTTCACTGAGCCATGGTCATGGTCACACTTTTTTAATGGGGATGGCAAATGGCATGTGCTCTCTATATGAGAGACAAATAATAAGAGCATTTCCCTAGGGAGATAAATATAGTCCTCTTCAGCTTGAAAAGGTTTAAAACTCATCCTCCCAATCTCATACTCTCACACTCAAGGAAATTTCCCTGAATTCCAGGCTCTAAGTTATCCTGAAGAAAAATACTCTCCACCTCTCCTATTGAAACAAGGTCAATTTGCAGTGAAGAACATAAGAAATGTCAGACAGAAAGAGAGGACCTAAGTGGGTGATATCTGTATAGCATAACAGAGAGGGAACCTGAGTTCTGGTCCTTAATTTCAAAAGCACTTAAATGCCTAAGGGAGTTGGGAGCCAAACGTAGTTCTTCCTGCTCTGGCCCAAGTGTTTAATCTACTGGTTTATGCTTGCTTGTTCTTCTGACCCCACAATTATTTCATTATTGGCTGCCTAACTTCAACAGGAGAACTGGAGTGTTCCTCTTCCCAGCAGATCATTGGTAGTTAGGGCTTTCTAACAGGAAACAGGACAACTGAGCTCAAATCTCTTCCGGCTGGGGTAGACTTAGAGAACAAGCTTTGCTTTTCCTGGTAAATGCTGTGATAACTAGGCTATTTTGCAAATGGTAGGCACCACACTCTCTGGCTGCATTTCTGAATTAACTCAGATCTGTCAGCATTTGTCAGACAACCTCAGCTAATAGTCACCAGATCAAACTCTTGGGGAGACTTGGGCAAACAGGCATCTCGCCATGAAGAGGGGTGCCTCACTCCCCAGTCTAGGATGCATCTGAGCACCTACTATGTGTACTAATAACAAAGAGACAGGAAGACTACAGTGACTCCTCTTCTTTGTGAGGACGGGAGAAGACTACACGTGAGAGGGTGTAGCCAAGTATCATTGGTTGGCCTGTCCTCTGAGCCAGTGGACACAATCCAGTTGTGCCCCAAAGACAGGACAGTTGCTTTTCCATGGTACTGAGCCCCCTCCGACACAATTGCCCCTCAGCAGAGCTCAGCACTGTGCTTCTGCAGTCATACCACTTCCATTTTAGCCCCGGCTTTCATCCCAAGAACCTGGGGCAGAGTTTGCTCACACCTGTCTGCAATCTACCTGATTTACTAACTAGCTGTTTAACAGTATACAATAATTTAGAACTGGAGGTGAAAGAAAGTCCATTCCAGGGCCTAAAGAGACTACTTCACAGCCATTTTCCTTGCTTATGTGTAAATCACCTGGGTACAGAAATAGGAGCATATTCCCTGTTTCCAAGAAGTCCTGAGCTTAGATCTATTCAAGGACAACATTAACTTTTGCACTGTTATTTACACAAATTTGCAGTCTATTAATTACTGCTGGGTCATCCATAGAAAAAGCTGCCCTCTTCTTTTTAAGTAATGAGTAAGTACAGGAATTATTTGTGGGTTACTGAACACATCTTGAGTCATTAGTTACCATTCATTTCAGAAGAGGTTGATTACATTAACAGTCCAGCCATCACAAGACATTGGAGATGTACTAGTCTTTGTTTTTTTTAATAAAAACATTTGCACCACAAAATAACGCAAGTATAATAACATGTATTCTGTTCCTGTAAAAGAGGACTGATTCCCCAGAAGGTTATCTGAAGTGATGAAGAAAAAAGTTTTCTTAATACCAACTTGTGAAAAGAAAAGTGCAGAGAATTTTATGTATTTCTATATGCAATTTCCAAAAATAAAAAATGAAAGGAAAATTATAGTGATCTTAGTGCAAATGAACATATTCAGCAGAAATCAATATCGATTCACTGATTTGTTTCACATACACCGTAAGTTTTCACTTTTTTGTATTTTCTTTCATCAAAAGATGTAAATGTAAATGTGTTTGTAGCATTTCACAATTTCTGCTTTACTATATACTTTATTTACCAACCATATCCACTTAAAGCACATTTATTGATTTCTTATATCAAGACATAGATGATACCAACAAGTCTGTACTGTAAATCTCTCGAGATAACCTCGTACTCCTGTAGAGTGTAGTGTTCCATTCAAGAGCTTCACCTCTATCATACTGGGGTTAACACAAGAGGTTGTTTTCAGCACTGTGTATCACTAACTGCATTCTGCTGTCTTCATGTTGAAATAAATGAAGAACAAGCTCTGTGAAAGCATTAACTGATTGCTAAAATAACTGATAAACTGCAGAAATCTGTTCTGTTCTTACACCAGTTTCCCCATTCTCTGTAGTTTCTTCTCAACTTGAATTAGACCATTTGCAGCACATACAGATTTTATTTTCCCAGAGCTCCCAGCATAAGTATTACCTTTTCAACACATCATGTAAACTGTCATTAGAGCTGATCAAGCTATTTGTTGCAAACAACATACTGTCTGAATTTGGCACTTTCTCCCTGTTAATGACTTGCCCAGGAACCAAAAGTGATCTTTATGGATTTACTTATTACTTATGATTTTTGCTCTAAAAAAATTGGAAAACATGACTTTTTTTCTTTATCTCATCAGGGTTGTTGCAGCATTAGTATCCTTACCATAAGATCACACTTTTTCTAAAGGTTAAATCATGACCAATTAAATTACTATCTTTAGGGAATATTTCCTATAAACACTGCATAAACTGAGTTTCCCTGATGCTTAACTTTTTAGATCTCTAAAAAATTGAAAGCAAGTCATGTAAAGGATGAACAAGCTCGCTTGTATATTACAGGAAGCTGTAATAGTTGCAATCTGAAAATACATGGTTTAATGAAAAGATGGAGTTTCTTAAGTGCCCTTAACCATCACAGTTAAATTCTCTTAGAAGATCACTCAAGACTTGCACAGAAAGAACTGCAGGTAGAATCTGACCCTTTGGCATGAAACCCAAATGCTGTATGCCACAGATATGAAGAACATGTTAATATTTTGTGTTATGCTGTGGAATGAAAGCCGCAACACAGCTGCCTTTTTGGAAGCTGGGGGAGGGTAGGGAAGGGCTGTCCAGCTGTGAGGGGAGAAGTGCCACAAGGCAGGCGAAAGGGTAATCATAGTCCCTTCCTTTCTCCTCCAACTTAAATGCGATATGACATTAAGAGGTATAGTTATTTGTTAGATTGAACATTTTGTTAGAGTGACCATCAATGAAATATTTAAAAGGATGATACATAATGACTCACTACGCTAAGATAGTTAACCACTTATCCAGCATTTAACCTGTAGCCTCACAGAAGCAAGCATTTGTCAAACCTGCTTTCCCCTCCAAGGATCTTCAACTGTCTGCAATGATAATAGAAGTCAGCTGCACACCAAAGTTTTTATATTTAAAAGCAGAGTAAAATCATGAGACTTTAATAGAAATACAAGAAATATTACTGTGAATGTGTTACTCATTCACACATTGTAATTAGTAATTAATTAGAAAATTAATTAATCAGTTAAAGCCTTCACGCTGAATTGACCGGAGGGTGCCCTGGAACTTAGTTTGGCTCTCTGTGGGTCCTATCACTAACTCAAAAATAAAAACATCCACAAATGTGAGCTTTGTGCTAGTCACAGAACTCACACACTGCATATACACTTCACTGCCACATTAACCTTGTTGTGACTGAGAAAGAATATCACTACGTCATGAATAAGAAATTGGATCAAAATATACAGCCATTTTTGTACAGTGTATTCCTGGGAATTGCAGTTTGCATTTGACATTACTCCAGCTTCTACACACCAAGGTATGGAGGTTTTGGGGGGTTTTTTGTATTGTACAAGCTAGACTGATTTTATTCAACTCTCAGTGGCTGTTCTTGGATTTGAAGAGAATATTTTAGCAGACTTTCCTCCCAAGTTGCATTCATATTTGTCCTATATAATTGCTATAGATTTTTTTGTTGTTGTTATTGCTGTGGCCAAGGTGAGGTTACAGAATCAGAGGCTCCCGAACATGGCTTTTTCCAAAAGAACGCACTCAGTATGGCCATTAGGAAGATTTCTATCCACAGTTTCACCATGCCCAAACTGTCTTTGAGAAAAATGAACTATAGGTTTAAATTCTTGGCCCCTAGGCAGCAGCAACGTCTGAACCTTGACAGTGCTGAATGAGAAACAAGAGGTCATACAACTTAGGAAGCCTATAAATACAAAGCTCCAATTAAGGAAACACCACGCAAGAGACTGTTTCAAACCAAAGAGAAATAAACACAATTTAACATCAAGAGCACTATAAAGCTCAGCAGGGAAAATGATCAGGAAGACTGACTTCTCAGAAACCCTAGTATATAATGGAGAACATCTTAAGATACCTGAGTGGAGAAGCATGCTGCAAAGTAGCATTTTAACACTCCACGAAACAAAAAAGAAAGGTGAGAATATAAGCAGATAACGGAAGGTAATCCTCATTGTATCTGTTAGCGTAAGGTGAACTGCTTCTACAAATAATAGCCTGGCAATTAAGGCTGAACAGTGTCTCTTTTCCATGACATGTGAATGTGTATATAAAGGACTTAAAACTCAGTTTTAAAAAATTAAGGTTGCTAAATGATAACATACTTTATCAGCTCATTCAGCATTTGTAAAGACTCATACTGAAGAAAACAGATAACTAAGGGTATCTTTCTAGTTTCTTACATTGGTGCTGCTGTTGATTTCTGAGAAGGCAAGGCTTATTCTTCCTGTATATGAAAAGTTTTGCTGAATTTTAAAACAAACTCATGTCTGTGTTTATTTCCTGACAAAAGTGTCATTGTTCATTTCCACGCTGTAAAGTATATGAATTTGACAGGGAAATACATTGTTAGAAGAGTCTCTCAGCAATGAGTTAGGTTTCTCTGGATATTTTAAAAAACATATGTCACCTTTTTCATTTTTTGTTAACTGTCACAACTGCAGCAGAACCATCTCTAGCTAGAACAGGGACTGCTGTGCTGGGGTACCAAAAGTATAGGCCAGTGTGGTTTTAAAACCTGGATAGATTTCAACAGTTTTTATTTAGCCTTTTTGGAATATTTCTAAGTCGTAAGTTCTGGAAACAGATGATGCAGCTGGCTTAGGCCTGATCCATCCCTATATACTCAAGCAAATTCACTAATAGCTCTAGAGCATTATTCTATGAACTTCCAGCTTGTAAGAGGTGTGAGTTTACAGTTCACAATACAGGAACATGTCAAAGCTGAAATCTTCATATGTGTTCCTAAACTCAAGCCTGATTTCTTGAATTAGCAAAAGAATTAATTATTTATCATTTAATTTTTTTTAAATGAAAATAAAATTTAGAAGCCCCATATGCATTTCCTTACCCCAGTCTCCTCTCTCTTGTAAGCACACCTTAAAAAAAGTTCAGAGTCCTCTAGTGAAGTCCAGCCTACAACTGCTGCTCTGAATCACTGTGTTTCTCTCCCTTCTCTCAATAGCCAGGGTCGTTTTTCCTTAACTTCTAAAACTTCTATCCTTCCTGATACAAATATATGCCCTTCTCTCTGGTTTAAATCTTAGATATCTGAGACTTCTTCCTCAGTTTCACCCACCTTACATTTTCAAAGAGCAACATAGACGCTTAGGTTTGTTTGTGCTGTCTCCAGGAAATTATACTACTCTAGATTCCAACGCAATCCCTGAAGTTGGAGAAAACTTGTTTACCTAGGCTTTGTCCATGCCAAGAGGCTTCCAATGAATATGCTCTTCTGGATTTCATAATTAACCATTGTTCCTGTGCTGGGAATTTCATCAACATACATACACACTTATCTCTATCCCACACTTTCAGAAAACATATCTGGAATGAAGCTAGCCTCTTAAAGTTAGATGGCAAGTATCACAAGATTAAACAAGTATGCCAAGTCATTTATAACATTTCATTAAAATAATACTGAAACCTCCTACATTCATCTCTCGGACAAAAAGAAGACTTCAGGGCAGACCCTAAAGTCTTGTACATTGAGAGTCCTGCTGCTGTAACCCACAGAGCTACTTTGATTTATACCAGCCCATAGTTTAACAGTTTAACAAATGAGGTGGAACAGGTCACCATATTGTTAAATTAAAGAAATGAGCAGAGCTGACCCAGCTAATGACAGGAAACTGAAATCCATATTCTCCTAGTAGCTTTGAAACAGCAGCAGAAAAAAATCTGTCAGTGGAAGTGTACTGTCTCGTAGCAATACATCACCCCAATATGGTAGCACAGCTCGCAGAAGGTGCTCATCAAAGAAAGCCCACTGTCTACCTCCGATACATCACCTCCGTATCTTTCCTATTGAAAATGTTCCTCATAACAACAGCAAATATTCATTGTCTGTTTTTTTCTTTTTTCAATCAACTTCCATAATGAAAAATTTAATGTAGTTTTCAAATAGCAATAATTTCTTAAATATTTACTACTCCTGCCTGGAAGACTAACTGTTTTTAGGCACAGCATCTGCATGCGAACTGTCTCATAATACAGGTAATGGTAAGTGGCTACATATATATATATACACATATATATACATATATATATTCTACAAAAAGCTTGAAGAAATAATGAAAAAACATTTTCTTGAGAGAGAGGGAAATGTTAAACAAAAGTGAAAGGTCATATCAAGGTACCTGCTCATGATCTGTAATTCAGAAATAATTTGTTATCTTTGCAAATTTGCTCTGCATTCCCTGCAGCCTTCAGAATAGGACTGGCAGCTTCCAGAACATCCAAATTGTGTAAGATAGACAGAAAAACAGGGCTTGCTGTTAATGGGGAAGAGCTGATTCCAGGCTAGTGGTTCTTCATTTTAACCCATTTATACAGACACAGATTTGCAAAGGACAGCAACAAAAGTTTTTGCCTCAAAGAGAAAATACAGAGTTCATATCAATGCCAAACTGCACAGTATTGTCTTAAACTACTTTGTCCCTGTCTTTACAGAAGAAGAGGTTGGCAATCAACCCAGTCAGGAATCAATATCCCTAGGGACATTAGAGCAGAAGTATACATGGGAAAGAGTGGGCTACAGAAGTATTAGATTATCTACTTAAAGTAGATAAAGCTTCAGGACCACATAATATCCATCAATAAACATTATCAGAAGTTTGCTAGGAAACTGGTGAATCTTTAATTCATATTTATAAAAGTTCAGTAGCTTGAAGAGAGACTGAAGAACAATACAAATTCCTTGTTTTTAAACAGCAAAGAAACAACATACACAAGTAAATAAGGCAGTTATGGAGAGAGATAATCTTGGGAAATATCTCAAAGGATAAGGTGCCATCTCAAAAAGCATAAGGCAACAGTTTAAGACAATCAAGAAAGGGGGATTCATGATTCACTCGTGTTTGCAGGCTGGAGTTTGTTTTTTTTTTTTGTCATGATACACAGAGCAAAAAAATATATACCTACATTTTCAATAAACATGAAAATGTTTCAGTGCTAGAGAGATTAACTGCTGTGATAAAAAGTGATGGCACAGCAGTCAGAGATAGGTAAACAGCCATTATTTGGATAAAGTTTGTAATCAAGGATAGTGGGATGAGGTTTTTATGATCTATATCACTCTGAAGCTTGTTAGTTTCAGAATACTGAAGAGCAACTGCAAGAGGTCTTGGGTTTCTGTTGTCCGCACCCAAGCTCTAGAGCTGCTGGGTTTATTTCCGAGAAAAAAAGCAGAACAAGAAGATAGTTCTGATCTGGGGGCTGTATTTCAGGGCTCAGAGCAAGGAATTCAGACAGCAAGTCCTTCCTATGCTAGCAAATGAGAAACAAAAAAAGGATGCGTGGTGAATTTCCCTCTTCCCAAACCCATTCAGGCTCTTAGGGTTAAGCCTTAGGGTGCTGTAGGAAGAGCTCTACCTCCCCTGGTAGACAACAACAGACAGAAGACTTGTTTATTATTTTTCCAGTTTAATAGATGGTGTCAAAACTGATGGGATCTGTCAGACAGGATGTATAGTCCCCAAAGGCCTAATTTGCAGAAAGAAAGCAATGAGTTGAGAACAAGCATGCTCTTTATTTGGATCTTAGTTACTCTTACCTCCATGGGCTTCTTTTGGAGGGTAAACCCAGGCATTCCAGCGTGGCCTAGTCAAGGAAAAGCCTAACTAGATTAAATGAGATTTGGCTCTTTTATAGGGCAGAGTCAGTTTCAGGAAGACTGAGTTGGGAGGAGCAAAAGAAGGAAGAATGAAAAATGTGATGATCAAAACAAAAGGAGAGGACAACAACCTAAACACAGGTTTTTGCATGTGACAGAGCAGAGACTGATGACACTGATGACTAGTGTCTTGGCAAATGAGACAGTTAAGTATAGGTTAAACTTTAAGCCTAATTTGTTTCAGATATTAATACAAAGCACAGCATTAACTCATAATAGTAGAACAGCTTGTGCTTGGGAGAAAAAACCTAAGCAAAAGTTTGAGATCAGAAGTATTGCCAGTAAATTCAAAGGTACAGAGTGTTAAGTAAGGCCTGTTCCTTTCTGTCTTATCTTCAACATACTGTTTGGGAAAAAGAAATTAAAGCAAAATGGAAAAACAGGTGCATCATCATTGAAATTGAACTCTAGAGTCCTGGCAATAGATTAAAAATTTTAGTATGGATACTTGAAAAATTCTATTCTAACTATTCAAAATTTCACTAATATCAATAATAAAGTATGTTTTGCTTTACAGTTTTATCAGGAGAGACGCTCATTTCCAGATACTTTTTTTCAACATATTCCTCCCTGTGTTATAAAACAGTAGACACTACAACTTCTTCTGAAAACAGATATTTCAAGCCTATATATATATATCACAGACTATTATATACATAGAGAGAAAAAGATGAAGTGAAAATAATATATTTCTTTCAATATTTCACATGATATTAAGCTCACTATTTATAGTATATGGTCCCTATGACTAACTCCAAACTTAAATACCTTATTTCTATATGGAGCACATGACAGTATAGGAAACGTTAGCACTTCAGAATGCATAATTGATCCATCTCCTGCACAATGAAATGGTAGCTATGGTTTTCTATGTTATGCATTATTTAAATAATCATCATCTCATCGGCAGTATCAGAGAAAAATACAAACATTTTTGTTCATTTTTAATGCTTCTTGGGCAAAAACTAGTGATCAGGACACATCATAGTAAATGGAAAAATTAACAAAAAATATTATTAACACATAAGGTTTTAATGCACACACAACTTTTGTTCTTGTAAAATTAGTATGTTTCACGTTTCCAAGGCTGTAAGAGCTACAGCTTCACTGAACACTTCTTTTTGCTCTTTGATGTTGCAGAATCACCAACTCTTTCTTTGAAATGCAGCAGCAGCAGATCCAAATCACTCTCAGTCAACATTAGTGATAACCCATTCAATCTCCTGTCCCACGGTTGACCTCAGTCTGGTTTTGATCAGAACTAATTTGGGTAAAAGACCATTCACCTTCACAGGCTGACAGAGAGGGAGTCAGGTAAATTGAAAGCTATTTATGTCAGCATTTTAATACTGTATAGATATTAGAAATACCTATACAGTCAATATTATACAAAGTAGATTTTATGCCATCTGATCTTTCAGTTCCTGAGAAGTTGATTAGAGACTAATATTTTAACATAAAACTGAACAAATTCATCAGCGTACATGGACTCAAATTTTCTGAATATGCAGAGCTATAAATTGACAGCAGCAGCAGCTTTCATCCAATGGTATCAAATATGCGACCAATGCCTGTGAGAAATTCAAAGTGACTTTAGATAGCAATGTCCCAAACTGCTTCACTCTGCTGTTAGGAAATTGCATATTTGGATGCGCATTTTAACTTTGAACTTACAAAACCACATTACACTTGCGCAAATTAATCTGTAAAAATGGTCTGCATCTTTCCAGTGCTTGCTCAGTACTCTGAAGTAACTAAGTCTCCGATTTGACATTATCCAAGTTTACCACCATTTCTCAGGTGCTAAATGTTTTATTTTGAGATAAAAGTCTGATCAAAATATGTCAATATATGACAAAAAAAACAATTTTGTTACAAACAATTTTGTCCAGGAAAAGCTTAAGAACCCTATTTCCAGTAGACTGATACTGAAAACAGTAGTATATTGTCGGAGTGGGAGACGGACCCAGAGTAACAATGAGTCTCAATATGAGTAAGGTCGTTCTCCCTTTATTAGAGCTTACACAGAGTATATATAGACAGGCAATAAGCATGCACTAGCAATAGCTGTATGATTGGTTTACAGTCTCTGTTCACGTGCCTAAAGCGAATACACGATTGGTGCAAAGTTGYTGTTCACGTGGAGGGGCTTGTCRGCCCCCTCCTTTACTTGTTTACCACTACTTGTCTTCCCCTTCTGTAATGGTCTAGGAATGCTCAAGGACAGTTCACATAGCCGCGGGATCCTCCCTGTATTGTGAAGACAGGATTGCTCACTTCTAAGAGATCATGCCCCTTTTCACTTAACCATTCTTCCACAGTATATTGTATAAAGTTGGGGGCATTCTACCCAGACTGCAAATATTTGTTTCTCTGAAATGTTGACATAAATAGTTTTCAATTTACCTGACTGTTTGGAACAATATATTCTAGTTTCAAAGGCCTAAAACTTAGCACATGAAAACAATGTGTTTTCAAAAACACATCATGTAGAGTATTCAGTTTTCAATAAATCAGTTTTGTCATATAGGATATGGCTTTATACTAGTACTAAAATTTTTCCCCTCTGTATCATCCACCCATCTGATAGGAACTAGTTTTCAAAGACAAATAGAGCAAATCTCAGCCATCACTTATGGCCACATATTCCTACTGCCTTTAAATGGAGCTGCACAGCTGTAATGAATGGCAGAATTTTGCTAATTTAGGCAGAGAGCTATACTGGCTTAGTGATTGCAGGAAATTTTTTGCAATTGCAATTTTCAATATACACAGTATACTTAGAGACTGTCACAGTCAATTCTGACTGATGAATGCAATATATATTGGGCTGCATATGTATACTGTAAGCAGGAACAACAGGCAGAAAAAAAAACCAACAAAAATTCAGAAATGGAAACATCAGAAATGAGGTCTGGAAGAGATCTCAAAAGGTCATTTAATGACTATCCCAAGACAGAATCAACTACTCCTGTCTCATACCTGGGAGACTTATCYAGCCTTTTCTTAAAGGCTTCCAATGATGAAGGCTTCATAGCTTCCCCAAGCAATATATTCCAGCACTTACTTCATCCTATTGTTAAAAAATTATTCCTAATGTCTTATTTAAGTCGTCCTTGTTTCAATTTAAGCCCTCTCCTTCTCATCCTTTTCATTTCTGGTGACCAAATGGAGTGCTCTTGACTGACAGTGCTGGTGACATTGGTAGGAAAGAAGCAGGCCCAGGAGGCGATACTGGTTTGGAACCAGACCGATTACAAGACCTGGAGGCAGGAATGGCTCATCTCTGAGGCAGGAGGCCATTGTTCTGTCAGTTCTGCTACAGGTAATACAGCCTTGGGGTACGTAATTTGTTTACTGTGAGTGTGGTTACAGGGTGGAGTTGGTGCACTCACAGTAATACATTCGCAAGTTTGTGCTCTTCTGCCACCAAGAATCTTGAGAAGATATTTGTATCCTCACTTCTATCCCAATGTTGTTAAAAATAAGAGAAGTGATATAAGTGTTAATGAAGTGATGTTTACACAAAGTTAGGGGATATATGTAAAAGAAAATTGTAATTGGATGATACGGGTTTTAAAATTCATGTTTGATTCATGACGCTTCTTAGCTTTCTGATCATCTCTAATATCTACTGGTCACCTTGTTTTGCAGGCCAAAGAAGTTACTACAGGGATTAAATGGCTAATAAGAATGCTTATTTGATTTTGATAAAAAACAATGTTAATTCCATCTCTCATTTTTGGCACAGATAAGCCCACAATCTCCTGTAATACTTTAAGTATGACTAGTTAAAAGTCAAGCCTAGTAAAATTAGAAAGTGTTAATTCTTATCTAAGCTTTAACTATTCTGACCTTCAAAACCACAGGTGTAGGGAACAAAATTTCCTTCCTTTTTGCAGGAGTCTTTTATATGCCTGAATGTTTATCTCAACCTATTTCAATCTTTTTCTCCAGATGAAAAACTTTAACTCCTTCAGTTTTCTTACAAATCTTGCTTTTGAAACCTCTGAACATACGTGTTGTTCCCCTCTGGACTTTCTCCAACCAGTACCTATAACAGACTGTAGAAGAGGTGTTAGCCTATATTTGTGTTCATGCAAACATTAGCAGTATTTGCTTTTTTTGCAGAAACGTGACTTTATTGAGTCTTGTTCAGCCTCTGATCCACAACAATGAAATTCTATAGATCCTCTAGTAACAGTCTGTATTTCTGCAATACTTAATCCTGACTAATTTTCCTGCTCCATCTTTGTCCCTATTTAATAATATGTGTTTTTTCATAAAAGCAGTCCCATCCAACATGGTGTCATCTACATATGTAATGAGAATATTTGTTATTTCATCATCCAAGTCATTATGCAAATACTGACTAGCACAAGGCAAAATCTGGCACTTCCTGAACCCTACTTAAGATACCCTTCCGTTCTGACACTGAACTATTAATAAGTTTTCTAGCAAGTTTTGCACCCATCTAATGTTAATTTTGTCTAACCTGTCCCTCCCAAAATTGCTTTTAAGAATGCCATGTCCGATAGGATCAGAAGCCTTACTGAAGTCAAGACACAAAATCTGTTCCTCATTCTTTGAGTGCAATGCCTACTACTCTGTTATAAAAGGAAAGGTTATCGGCTTGATGGAATTTGGTTTACACAAATTCTTGATGCTCCTAATTCTCCCCATTTCTCCTTAGGTGCTTACAAAAACTTTGGTTATTTATGACAGCTGAAGTTAAGCTAGCTGACCTATCAAGTTTCCAGCTCCTCCTTTCTTTCCTTCTTTTTAAAGATAGAGATCACATTTGGCATTCCCTATCCTTCTGGTACCTTAGCTGCCTTTCACAAGTTCTCAGAAATAACCTCCAATTGTTATGAGACTTCCTAGGAGGAAGTTCTTTAGGCCTAATGATTTTAAATCATACAATTTTTCAAGTTCTAATAATTTTCTCCCTTTCTTGGAAGAAGTAGTTAGTACAAGATTGCATGAGGTTATAGAAGAGCTAGAAACAAATGTAGGCTTTGGAAAGTCTAGGAAGAGTAAAAGCAAACCAGATTACAAAGCACAACATCTTTTTTGGATTATGAACCATGAAATAGTTGGCCATCAGGCATTTTCTGCTCCTTGAAAGAAATCTTTTCAGTATTCTATCATTGAGGCTCCTTTAGAAGCTTCTGAGAAGAATATAAATGCCTTAGATTTGCAAATATTTAAGCCTACGCATCTACCTTTTATGTTGTGATGTTTCTTACCCTGTGATGGCCCAGGTCCTTGGCACAGCCACCTTAACTGAAGCTTGAAACAAATATCTAAGTGGGCCTACAAATAGGAAAGAAGAAAAGCTGAGATCAGACAGCAGGGGAACAGGTATCTTTGAAGTTCTAGTATATAGAGAAGGTTATGAGTCTTCCTCCACAAACTGAGCTAAGAAAGATTTACCAAGCATTATGATGGTTACAGGAAACAGAAGGCATTCTGAAAGATAAGAGACATAATTCCTTCCCCTTTAATTTTTGTCAGTTCTTAAACTAATTGATGTTGTGGGCCAGCAACAAACCCTCAGAGCAAACAGGGTAGCCACCAGTCTTTAGAAGAAAGCTTTCTGGCCACCATATATTGGCCTAAATAAGCAGATCTTCAAAGTTCTTTTATAATCCAAAATTATCAGGAATTTTATTTCAAAAGACTTAAAGACTCTCATTTTTTCTTTTAAGTTCTTAGCTCAATGCTCAGAGAGACTGGGAAAGCCGACTCACATAGAAGCAACCTTGATAGACGCAATGAAATTCAGCGCCTCAGAAAGAAGCAGTTTCCCAGATATCAATGAGAACAATATTCAGGAAATCATTTAAAATTCCTCACCCCTTTCCAAAGTATCAATAAATAAACGAAATAAGCATTTCATTTCTGCCTGGCTAGAAATTCTGGATATTCTGAAAGGCTGTTAAGCCGATAGCTCTGGCACATGAAAAATGCATGCTAGCTGCTTTGTTCTTATGTCAGTTATTTAACACATACATAAATCAGCTTGCAAGATATAGAGTTTAATCTTTTCTGGTTTTATTGCTTTACCATTTCACTGTATTTATCTTGCATTTTGGTATGATGAAACTTTGATTTAAAATTTAATGTCTGTGGGCCTGGGTGTCAATACTGCATGCACAACTCGGACAACTGTTCCATCAAGGATCGCATCATTARGCTTTAGAGGTATCATCCCAGCTATAGATATATTTAATTGGTGATCTCTAATGAATTCACACTGACTAAGTGTGCATACAGGACAGTAATGTCCTTTGGGCAAGGGCTGCTTCTCATTGTCTCTGCAATATCAAGCATAGTATAGCCTCTATCCCGTTCAGAGCTTCTAGGTGCTATGGCAGAGCACATCATTATTTATGTTCATTCGTTTTCTCTTCCAAAAAGAAACAGTAGTATATTCATCAAAGATACAATTGACTATGTTCTACCTGCTTTATATTCACTTCTTTTCTTTATATACAACATTAAAACTTAAAGATGGACAAGGCTTTCTGGGGCATGGAGGCCACTCTCCTTCTATTGCAGGCACCTGAGACCAAGAGTCCCCTCAGAAAAGAGACCAAACAAGAAAACCCTTTATGCCCCCTCTTCCCAGGAAGCAGGGATTTTTACTCTCACCATGCTCACTTCCCTGCTGGTTTCATTCTCTCTTCCATGTTCACGCTTTCCTTTCCTTTTATTACTACATATTGATGTCTCATCTCCTATCCTTCCTATCTTCTTTCTTCTCCTAGGTCTTTCAGAATTTCCTATCTTCTTCTGTCAAACTCTTCAACCTCCATCACATCTCTAATACACAATTTTTTTTTCAGACACTCCCATACATAGGATACTGATGCATCTTGTCCATGTAAACAAAAAGAAATGCTGATGGAGCCATATATGCATATATTACATACACACAGGGAAGCCTTCTACAGACTCCAGTAAATACTGAATAGGGTTTACACTGCTTATATCCAAACAGAAATATACAAAACCACATTGCTTCTCACGTTTAAATTAGTTTACTCACATTCCCTGGTACATGCACTCTCATATCTCAAACAGCATGCAGACTGGATGGCAAGGACTAAAAGAAGCAGGATTATCAAAGCATGGTGCAGATAAGAGTAGTGGTTTAAATTCTGTCTTTACAAAAATGTACTTTTTTAGTATTTCATCTGATTCCTTTATACAGAATCAGTTTCTTTTCTTACAATGATCTACTGTCAACAGCCTGACATTTTACCTCTGCTTGAAGGAGGTTTTAAAAATCAATGTCCTGCTCCCACCTGCATACTACTTATTGCCTCCTGCATACAGAATGTATATGTTCCTGTGCAGGTAAAAGTGATTCCTCTAGAAATTACAGCTGGCAACTCAGAGCGTAAGTCCAGAAAGGACCAGTATGATCATCTGGTCTGGCATCCTGATCAGTCAGTCTGCTCTGCATATACAATGTTTGGGATGCAACAATCTGTTTTGGAAGACTGTATCTCATAGGAAAATCTACAATTTTCATTCACAAGTTTCCTGCTATGGAGAATCCCCCACTGTTAAAGTTTTCAGCCATTCTGTCATACTTTGAAACCATTTTGCTCTAACATTAACTTCTGCACTAACTTGTGAATGTGTAACCTTACATCTTTAGTTTTCTCATAGTATTAGTTTTCAGTATTATCAGTCATTATGCACAATTATGTTACCTAGCATATGAAAAGACCATAAAGACTTTGTCTGTCTGACTTTGTGTCTGTGAGACACAAAGCACAAAAATGGTCCCTACTTCAAGTATGTATAGTTTCTGCAATCTAGCCTGTTTAAAAAAAGCTGATCTAGCTCTATACACCTAAATTCCTAACTGCAGTGACTGATTTACAGACTCTGAATCCCAGTTTGGCAGAGATGCTCAACAATCCTGAACTGTAACCTCAGTTTCAGACAGACCCTTCTCTCCATCATTCTCACCTAGCTGTCTGAGGCATCCTTCTGCCCAGGGAGTTGGCTACTGCAAATCCTTGTGTCAGATCCAGAATCCTCCCCATTCTGGGTACAAGGATGCCTAGCACATGCCTAACACAGCCATGAATCCCGGGACTCTTATGTGAATCCCACACCTAACTCTTAGGCATTATGTTGATGAGCATCAAATCTCCCAAGCCCCCTTTACATTTGGCCTTAAGTGGTTCTTCATAGAGATATATTTAGTACAGATGGCAAGTCATAAAACTGTTAGAGAGATTATTTATTTTAAAATATTTCACCAGGAGAAACTCACTGAGATGACACAGTTCATTTCCAAGGCTATCCTGAGGCAAAATATGTTGGTAGAAAAGTCAACTAAATAACACATACAGAAGACAATTACAGACAGTTATGAGTTCTTTAGAGAAAAAGGCTTTAAAGGCTGTAAAACTAGGAGCTAAAGTCTTTTGCATTAATAGTTGTTTACATATTCATATCCAGAGCAGCTGTATAACATGCAGAGTCTATTATCTTTCATATTCATTAGCTCTATGCATTCAAACATATTTTTCAGTCTAATAAGGCACCAGATTACTTTTTTTAATTACATTTTTGGATATTAAAAGTACAAGCTCAAATTCTGCTAAAATGAGCTATATTCACCCATAGAAGGGCTGCATTGGCTCCATATAGAAAAGATATGTCAAGTAGAAGATACAATGTAATTCTTGTGTAGATTATGCTAATAGTTACCAAAGGTTTTTCCTTGGTCCTTGCAGTTTACATTCTTTGCCTCTTGTACCATGACACCTGACAACCATTTCTTGGTGAAAGGCACCACACATTATATTTGGAGAAGAGCAGAAGGTGTGGCTCACAGGAGAGGGATGAGCTTGAAGTTGTCTGCCCCAGCCCTTCTCAGATATATCCTACTCCATCTCCAGCAACTTATCAGTTGTATCCTTGGCTCTGCCCCTAGGGATTCCCTACAAATGGTCTTGCCATTATTTACATAGGCAAGAGAGAGTTCCTCCCATTGACTCAGCACTACCTTGAGGGTAGACACTACAACTACTTCAAGGTGGTTATCTGGACGGAGGGGTACAGGGAAGGCTTAAGACATCATAGCTTTACCTCTTAAAACCTTTTCCACCCCAGCTAAATCTGAATTTATCACTTCATGAAGAGCCACATGAAGTCTACAGAATAAGACAGCAGAAGCAGCAAGGTTATAAGTCAAGACAAGCATTCAGAAAAACTGGAGCCAGGCACGGAAGGAGAGCAACTAATTTGAGGATAAGGATTGCTGTAACAAATAGACTTAGGCAAACCTGGATAGAGCGAGCAGACCAGCAGAAGTATCAATGCAAAGAGGAATCGCATAATGATGCAAATAGCATTCATACATGATTATCAAAAATATGAGGGCTGGAGTGGGGAGAGCAGCAGGCAAGCTGATTACTTGCCTCATCCCTCCCAGCACGCTGTTGGACTCTACTCAGAGTGCCTGATAAAGACAGGCTACCTCACCCAACCTCCTGAGGCTTGCTCAGGGCCAAGCAACCTCCTTGCCTCCTTTCATGGTCTACTGAAAATAACAGGCACCTTTAAGGCATGATTTATCTAGCCTATTTTAGGCATCTCTTTTAGGATGACTGAATCACACACTAGAAGTGCCTATTTCTGCATTCTCTATAAAGGGAAACTGCAATGACTAGCTCAGAGCCAAATATTTACACTGGAAGCATCCGCATGTGGTGAAATGAATTCAAGCCTTAGAGTTTAGATAGACAAGACAAAGGATAAAGTGTTTCAGCAGCATGAACAAAAACATGGCTTGCATCAGCATCTTACCATATGTCTCAAGATTTTTATCTTTGGGGAAAGAGGGCTTATTACCAGAGGGGCTTGGGCTTTTCAAGATGTTACTGGATGACTGTTTTCTAAGTGGAGGTTAAGCAGGAAAAGAAAGGAAAGGAAACAGAGGTGAAGGACTAATGAATATAGGACAAGGAAAGCAGTAAAGGAGCGTGCTTGATTGACATGAGATGATCAGTGTGTGGAGAGCATGGGGGTGTGAAAAGTCAAAATCAACAACCAGTAAGTTTACAATAGAAAGTATCCAGCCAGAAATTTAGACAGCAGTCTGATCACATCATCACTGCTTGATCAGCCCAGATTTGCCAGTCCCTAGCTTTTCCCTAGCTTTCACAGATCATGGTTCTAAGAACATGATGAAATGGACTTGAAAAGCAATATGTAAATGTTCTGATATTTAACAGCAACACTAAAACGCTACATGTCTGTATTTTGCAAGTCTGATAACACATTCTTTTTGTTTTGAGCTTTTCCTCCAAGACTGGGAGGAGGAATTAAACTTACTTTTACTGAAAAAAAGGAGGCTCTCTGGCTCGCAACTGAGTTCCTAACACAATTATCAAGATTTGCAAAATTTCTGTTAAAAGTTCCAAGAATTAACAAAAGATCAGCTCTTTCTGAACCATCTTCCATGCCTGCCCTTATTTATTCCAGTTTGTAGGCCCTCAGGCTAGGGCCTCTCTGCAACTCCTTTATTATGCATGCCCGTGTGATTTAGGTGATTTGAAACTGTCACATGGGCTCTTCTCCTATGACAACTGGCAATTAGTCTTGACATAAATAACTCTAACTTAGTTCTTTTTAATTATGAATCATCTGAATTTGGTCCCGTCTCTCATCTGAATAGAAAGGAAATAACATTTCCAGTATTTGCTCATAGTAGCAACAAAGGAACAGTGCTATCTGAACAGAGACAAGAAAAAGATGACTTGAACAACTATTTCCTTTAGTACTGTAATTACCTTTGACTCTTTCCCCTGTTGGGACTGCAGGCTATTTCTACACTGCATCTGGGTTATGAGGTCCCATGAGCAACATGAAGACCCAAGTGCCTCATGTTCACTTTTCCCTTGAAGGCACACCAAGCCTATATACTGAGTCCAGAAACACTACAAATCCTGTCTTCTCTTGTGATTAGCAATAAACCACTCCTAGGTCACTTCTGACCATGCTCAGTGATCATGTTGCAAGGACAGATGGGATAAATAGACTTCTGGGATAGCTGAAAAATGCCTGCGTCAGATTAAGAGGATGCCCTGAAGCACAGGGAGTACCCATGTTTTCACAGCAGGAGTACTAGGAAAGCCACCAAGGGTTCTTCAAAAGGAGAGAGCAGAGTGAATCAGGCCTCCAGCAAAGTCTCCTGCCCAGAGCATAGACCTTGTCACCAAGTTCACAGAACTGAATGGGGCAAGGTACAGCCACAACTACACACACAGTCATTTTGGACTTTGTTAGAAAGATTGAAAAGTGTCTTGTTTTCATATTCAAACCTACAGAGCATGTGGCTCCAAGTCAACTTAAGAGAGACTCTCAAAGATGAGCTGAATGCCTCTCCCACCCGAGTTAAGGAGAACTCCTTGAACAGTCATAGCTTAGAACAAGCGGTCTGAGAACAGAAAGGAACTTTACACTCTCAGTGCTCAGTTACAACTTCCACAACAACTGGAAGTGCTTCTTTGATGCAAATATATTATTGACTTCATTCAGCAATAAAGTTTGCTAGTTACAAAATGAATGAAGTTCTCAGAATCATTAAGTCTTTGTGATTTGGAAAAATGATTCTGACTAAAGAAATGTATTTAATTTTCATTTTAAAAGATTATGAAGGATTCTGTCAAAGATGATTTAAATTCCTTAGTGAGTTGTTTCTTCTTTTTTTGTACAAAACACAGATCAAAGCCATTTATGTTCTCTTGGATAACACAGTTTTCATATAAATACACATCCTATAGATTCTTTATATACACTGTGTCAAATCCTAAGGGATATAAATGCCACAAAGGTAAACTGATTTACATCAGCTGATATGGCAACTTGCACCATGTGATGATTTAGCCTGTTTTACTTATTCTGAATTGCTTCGACTCATTCTGTGTTTTTAAAAAACGCAGGAAATGCCACTTCTCCTGACAGCCTGTTTTGACTCTTCTGTACTGGTTTACCTATAGTGAAGAAGATGGTATCAGATATGCTACGTCTGGATCACTACAGACAAATTGAAAAATACTTGGACTTTTTATCCCTGTGATGTTGGCTAGGTTCTGTGTCACAACTTATACTTCTGCTATGCCTCCTATAAGGAGGCACACAAGATAGCACACTGAAATACCAGAGGAATTGATTACAGCAGGTTTTCCCTCAAGAGTTTAAATATTAAAAAGTGGGGTGAAATAAGAATATAATGGAGGAGTACCTCCATGGTATAGACCAGATTGCCTCCTTTCACTTTAGTGGTGCCCTTCCAATCTATATCAGCAGATGATTTAGCATGAAAGAGTCTGTGATGCTCTGAACTAATTATATTTTGGTATGAAAAGTTACATGGTTGACCATCAGCTACATCGATAGGCTTTCTGTAAAACAATGGGAATAAGAAAGGTATCGTTGCCCCTTTGCTGAGACAATAGGAGAGCCTGACAACTTATTTTTCCATTACAGTGATGCAACAGACTTTGAAAGAGTTCCAGAACATGAGGCAACCAATCTCCATTTTCACGTATTTCGCCTCAGTTGTTTCATAGGCATCAGTACAACACCAGCAGCCAACTCATTCATGAGATAAGAGCAAACCTGTTTGCAAAAGCTCTTCAACCACGTCTTATGTAACACAACACCATTTTGTAACTTCTCCTTAAATATCTCTCCATCCCTAAGGGTTCAAATCCAAAGACCTCAGAAACTAGTGGCCACTTATTCTCCATTAGTTTCAGAGTTTTAAATAAGCCTGAGATCTCTGTGAAGTAAAAGTCTTTTCCAACAGAAATATTTCACTTTATAGTAAAAATGTACAGAGTAAATAGAAACTTTGCTTAACTTCAGCTTTCACTTCCCTCTCAGAAGGTATAAAAGAAGCAGAACTTTATCCATGATTCATATTTATTTCCTGAACATTTGAATTTTATCTTTCCCTCTTTCCAAATGTCACAGAGATTATTTGTGTGGCTATTTTTAGCAGAATTATTTCTATGTCACTCCCTTCTTCTCAGACACTGAAGGATGATGCAGAATTAGTATCCTGATCATAGCTGTGCATTATCTTCACAATTTGGTTATCAAATGAGGTTGATATATTTTTCTCTGATGAAAAGTTTCAACCATGATCTCAAAGTCATTTCCCAAATAACATGTTCTCAAAAGCAGCACCTCTTTGCAATAACTTTCAGTTTTGACAGATCAGCACTTTCCAACGAAGAAACAATCCCACAAAAATTCCTGGAAAGTTTATTGACAACTCACTCTTCCCTCTCCCTTCCTTCTTCAAATGTAAATGAGCATTTCTGAGATCTTAGTGTAGAGTTTCAAGAAAAGGGCTGCACTGGGAAGAACAATCTTTGTCACCATTAAAGGCACCAAACTGGGTTACATTTCCCACTTACTCATCTTTGCAATCAAACTTGTAATACTCTATGGGAACATCAAATTGTTTTCATCACCCCAGGTCTCTTTGGAACCTTAGCCTATGCATTCAGGCAAGATAAAAGCACACAGACAGATGGATGAGGACATGTTCATTAGAAAAAAATCCATGCAACTCCTTTCTTCTCCAAAACATGCAATACAGGGTGCTGACTATCTGCAGATACACCCTAAAAGAAATATCAGTACAGCACGATAGAATGAGTTTGTTTTCTTCAGTGCCAATATGAAACTAGTTTACATGATGCAATGTTCCACCGAGGGAAGAATTGTGTCAGGAGGGTGTTAATGCCATTTACGTATCCATTTGGAACCTCTAATGAAAATTGTTTAGGAAACAAATGGCTAATTCTGTTCTACATGCAAAATAATTAAACATTCAGAACATGATATTCAGCAAGGCTGGAGATTAGTAATTAAATATGATATTCAATTTTATCTAAAAGGACAGATTAAGCCATTCCAGGGGAAAAAAAGAAATTATACATCACCCTTGAGGTAGAAAGCTGCTCAGTAAGGAATTTACCAGCAAAAATATTATGTCTGGAATAGCTCCAGAGATTCATGGTACTTGCACTTGTATTTTCTCATGTATACTACTTGATATTTATCAAGCCTGGATAATAATGCACTAGATGAAATTCATTCACTTAATATTTTGAGCTCCTAATCTTCACAATCATAATCTACTATTTGACTCTAGTCCACCTGTCCTGAATGAAGCAAAATTATGCCAGAGAGGGAAAAAAACCCTCCCTTGTCTGCATTAGGACACATCTACACTGCATAATGCAGTGCAACACAACGATATGCCAACCAGCCGCACAGCATACTGAGAGCAGTGTAGCTGCACTGCAACATTACTCCCGCTGAGATGAACAACTCTGCTTATGTACTGACACTCTTCTGAGACTGGAGCCTCCTCTTCCAGCCTGCACTCACATCTCTCCAGAGAGTACAGCAGGAACAACCAAGCAGCCTGTACAGAAGCAAGCATCTATAATTGGCTGAGTCAGGAACATCTCTGAATATAAGCAAAATATTGTTCCTAGTATGTAAGAGTCCCTACTTCCTAGTTCCTACAGTCCTGAAGTTATTTTTATATAGCCCTGAAACCCTTCACAGGGTTCTCAGAAGCGTAGACTAACCTTGGGATCTACTGGCACTTCATGTGTAAGTTCTTACTGCTTGAACTAAACAACTGACACAGTCAGTAGCCACTGCAGCTCTAAGATTATCAACTCCTACATGAAGTGACCTAACCATCACATACAGGGAAAACTTGTCACACCAAAAGGACATGGCTTACACTTCATTTAAAAGCTTCAAAAAGAGCCTCAGCATTTTGTTCAAATTTCCTATTTCCAAATGCATTAAAGAAAACATGTTTGCATACCGAGGCTTCCTCTGTATTTTGATACGGCTTAGCTGTCGCAGTGTGAATAATAATTATTAGAGTATAAATGTTCCCAAAGAAGGATAAGCAAAAGGAAACAGTTGTGGGCAATCTTCAGCAGGAAACAATGGCTAGGCCAGCAACGTGCTCTGCATTCTGCCACAGCAGATGGCACAAGGACGCTGTTAGTCAGCATTTGTTCTCCTCTGCCCCTTCTAGCATTTCTTTGTAGAATAAACAGTGAAGAAGTTAAGTTCAGAATGGTACATAATTGTTTTTATCATTAATGGTGGTTAAATAAATAGCACCCTCTGAGATACACAGTAGTAATTATTTTCTCCCCTCTCCTTTTCCTGTTAATTTATCTTTCAAATATATTTATAAATTATGGACTTAGCAGATGGCTTCTTCAATGTGATTTCTGTTTTCTTTTGTAAACTTCTCAGAAGGATGTTTTCTAATCCTTTTGCCTTCCCAGGCTAGATGGAAGAAACAGAGGTATTTTATATTAAATTAAAAATGAAACACAATACAAGTAGTCAAACCATATAATCCTAAATGTTACCACCGGGAAAGGCCTTCATTAGATCATCTATGCCAATGCTCTGCTGGTGAAGAAAAGAATATTAGCACGATTTTTTTAATCCAGCAACAAACCCAGAATGTATCCCAAGTAGGCAATGATGTTACATGCCTGATCATCTCCATATAAAACCTAGATAAAAGGTTTTTCTGAAGAGTTAAGGGAGAAGTGGCCTCAGGAAAGAGCAAACCGGTAAGGATGTTGTGTTAAATACCATAGAACAGCACAGTCCAGCTGGCAGTCTGCAGGCTGGACTCCGCAACAGGCAGTTTCCATTTGGTCTCCCAACTTTTCTAAGAGTTTCATGTTTAGACCATGAATGTCCAAGCTCAGAGAATCTGAGCCAGTAATACTGCACATATTTGGGAAGGAGAGATTAGGGTTAGGCCTTTTCCTTAGCAAGCAAGATCACAACACAGAGTTAAGAACTGTCATGAAGAACATGGAAGGGAGGTCACAAAGCCTGTAATCCAAATCCCCCAGCTCCAGACGTTGCGCTGCCCTGATGAGGATGATTCTTGCTGATTACAATCTATTCTTCCTATATCTCTGTGATCCTCATATGCCCGACGAAAGCCACCTAGAGCTTGGTTGTCAGTAGAAAACCTGAAAAGACTTTCTGAATAGCTTTTCTGCTCCCAGCGTGACTCACATGTAACAGAAAAGCAAATTTTCCTCAATATTTCCTTTCCAGCCCCATGAAACAGCATATTAGCTACAAAAACGTGGGAAGTACTCACTGAACTGTTTTGGTAGGCTACAGAACAAGACATTGCTGAAAAGGTAACGATACATTACTTCGGCCCCTAATCTCATAATTGTAATGATTTATATCCTAAGTTAAGTGTAGTTGATCTTTGAGTAAAAATTGCATAAAAACATTAAAAGGGCCACAAGTGGAGATCACATTAAGCAGACAGTGCGGAAACTATCAGTTGAGCTGTTTAGACTTGAAGTTAAAAGGGAAGGGAGGAGTGCTACAAATCCAATATGTATACTTTAGTGATATACCTGAAAGGTCTATTTTCTCACTTAAACACTACCCGGTTGATAAGTAACTTAAACACGCTGGTCAAACTTGTTCCTTTGAGACCTGTAACACATTTCATAATCTTTTGAAGTTAATAGGAGTCAGTGATCATGCAGAGGATCTAGGTTCTGTGAAAAGAGGTCAAGAAGAAAGTGGCTTGCAAAAGTGTTGAAGGAAATGGACACCATTTCCCCAGTATACTCACGTAGGTACAGGAGAGAAGGGAAAATTAAGCAATTTAGTGCTGTATTGTCTGCTCTGTGTTTCTCCCAGACAAATGTTTGATAGCCTGTCTTCAAGGCAGCAACAGGAAGAACCTCAGAAAGATGTTGTGGCACTGCGATGCCATGACTGATTTGACCAAGGGGACTCTCAATGTGCTTTCATTCCTGTAAACTACTCCCAGCTTTTACCACCATTTTTAGGATGAGAGAACAGGGAAAGTGAGGGAAAGATAATCTGCCTCCTTAATATTGATTGAAAACCTAGAAACTAGGAAATGAAAATAAACAGTCTAACTTTCTAGGTTGAATGAAAAGCACACAAACAGCAGAAGTGTGGCATTTCTGGACCTGCATTTGCTCTTTGGCCCAGATATCCAGCTTCTAACACTGTCCATACRGGGTAGTTACTAATAGAGGTTGTAAAGTCAATGCCTGAATTAGATATGTCAAGTAATTCTGTTTTCATTTATCAATGTGACTAGTAGCAATCAAGAAAATTTGTTAAAAACTCCAATGATTTTTATCTTGACAGTGCCTCTTTAAAAACTAAATGGAATCCCTATTAATTATTTATCGCCTTTAAAGTGCACTGAATAGCTTTGCTGAAAATTACCACGTTTATATTTATAGAACACTGACACATATATAGATAGGCTCAAAATTCATTATTTATATACTGCTGGTTTTATTTATAGGACTCAAGTTCAGTAATTAGTATCATGTACAATGATGCACCCATTCAGTTTTAGTGGAGTGAGCACACGGTGAAAAACAAATGCTAAACGGAAAGCTCTAGTAAATTCAGAAATCAAACAACTCTTCATCCCATCAGTTACCAAAGAAATGTCTCTAGCAGGGATCATACCAGGATGGAAATAATCCCAGCAGGTCTGCTTTGATCATTCCTGGATTTTTAGTCAGCGTTTTAGTTCTTCAATCTTTAGTTTTAGCGTTTTAGTCAGCATTAGTTATCCAGGCTTACCTAGTTCTTTCAAAAGAAGGAAAGCAAAGCAGAAAAAAGGCATGTATGAAATAGAATGGACCTAATCCTGTACTCAAAATTCCTGACTTCTAAAGGTGCACGAGGATAGCAACATGGGAACCTATGCATGAAGCTTTTTCTTCTAACCGCTGCAAAAATACAACCCTTCTCCACATCAGTGAAATGAATGACCTCTCTGTTAAAAGGGATTTTTGATGTTGTTAACATTCTGAAAATTTCCAAACAACCGATGCCCTATATTGACAGGGAATATTGAAATTGGCCTGCAAAATACAAACCTTAAACATTCAGAGATTTATAGAGAAAAAGCTTAAGGCTAAAATCCTGTGACCTTGTACCTAGCAAGACTCAATGCAGTCCACTTTCATCCCCATCGTGTAACTAATGCGCCTTCAATATTTCATGCATGTAATCTCAGATGACTAAATAGCTTTCTGTGCACTGCATAATTTGCTCATAATCTCAGTGCCTCTTGTTCCATTTAAAGCTAAGTGCCACCATTTTAAAACTGGCCCTGTACAAATGATTCAGTCTAGTCAAGAATGATTACATCTTACAAAGCCCCCAACCTCACCCTTGCTGCCACCCATCTTTACTGCCAGGGTGAACTGTTTATCCCAATGAAAACAACAAAACAAAGCCAGGCATTGGACCCTACCAAGCACTGAGCCTTGTGTAATTTTTAGTCACTAAGGGAGAGACAAGAGAGCAAGCAAGAAGCTAAGCTGTGACATATGAGGTGTGCTACGTTTAGGGAGGCTAACAAAACTAAGGGCTCAGCCATTAACCTTCAAGGAAGAAAAGCCAGGCCTAGTGCTTTAAAAATTACTGGGACCAATCTTTCACCATGACAAGCATTAGTAATGAATAATTAAGTATTTAATATAATGTTGCTTTGGTGAAAAATGCTAATTTTACAATTGATGGCCCCTAAACCTATTCAGTGTTATTATGGTGCAGTAAAAGCAGAGAGAGCGCCTTGATGAAACGCATGTTTTCCAGTGGCATTTTTTTTCCTTGGGATTTTTTTTTTTCCTGATGGTAGGACTAAAGCAGTTATAGTTATTAGGTTCAAAATCTTTTCAGAGCTAAACAGAGGCCCTGCTGAGAGAATTTCATGAAAAATTTAAAAAGGAAAATTCAGCCTGGAACAGTCTCACGTCTCATGCTAGCTTGCCTGAGGTTGAACTGTGTTTTTCCCTCTAATATTCAGCTAATGTCAGGGAAATAAATCATTCAGCAGATGCAAATGCTGAAACCCTCCAAAATGAAACTTTTAACAACCTGACTTGGGAACCTATTTTGATTAAGTGATACAGTTATTTAAAACAATTTAACAGATGCTCTCTTGCTTAGCTTCCCATAATGAAATGTTTATTGCAAAAGAAATATTTGAGTAGTAATTTTTTTTTTACTGTACTGTAACACCTCTCTTTGCAGTTAAGAAAACTGAAGTAAGAACTAAGCTGCAGCGACTCCTCACTGCCATTTCTCTCTTCCCCAGAACCTGCTGCTGTTAGCAAGAATTTTAACTATAGATTATCACAAAAATAAATCTTGGTGAGTTTCATTAAGAGAGAGTGAGTTTTGTAATCATACATCAGACCATCGGTTCAAATACAACTGCTCTAGAATCCACTAGCTAATACCATAAGGAAGGGTTAAATAAATAATACTTACACCTTATATACCATAAATAGGAAGTGAAGAAAAAATGTCTTCAGTCTTTCTCTAGCAACAGCCTTTGCACTTAGGTATGGCAGTTGCCACTGACATTCAGCATACATTTGGTTTGACTTGCCCATTAACAGTCACAGCCATTGAGAGTTTTCAGTGTATCATGAATTATCCTTCAGAAATAAAAAGCTAAAAAAATTATCTAACCCTTTGTAACAGGATTTAGTCTGTTTTCCTCTCAAAGGAGCTGATTACTTTCCTAATCTTGGTAAAAATCAAATTACCTCATCTCTATGGYGAATCTTTCTTTTTGACTCTAAAAACTGCTGTGGCAGTAGGGTGTGAGGGCAGGCATGTGTGTTTGTGGAGGTACCAAACCCTCAAAAATAAGTACAAATCAAGAAAGAACATACAGGTAAAAGTATTCTCCAGCTAGAATGTAGGTTATAGCAGTTGTGTAGAAATGGCCACTGCATGGTTGTAATGGCTTCTTTTCCCAGGGTTTAAAAGCATCAGCTACAAGAAAATCTAAGTAGATTACTACTGAAAGCCTGACATTGAATAATTCATAAATGAATGAACAATCACAGGCTTCTAGAAAGAAATGAACTATAGTGTCTTCCAGAAAGGCTTCTAGCTGTTAAAAAACAACCTGAACTATCCAGATTTGGAGCATTATAAGCCTCTGAAAGCTAACATTTTTCCTTTCTTTTGATAGTATATTTCTCACATTAGGAAAAAGAAAAATGTGCAGGAGTGGGTTGTTCTTCTCTGAAACACTGAATTCTTGAAAAGCAGACACAGTAACTCCACAGTGATTTTAAGGAGAACTTAACCATCCCTGTTCCACTTTGCAGATTGAGAAACTAAGAGAGAGCGAGAGTTTGGGGTTAAGTTATCAACAGAGGCACAGCCAAACGTGTTACTTCATCTCCTCTCAGTCTCAATCTCCCTGCTATCTGCTTTAAGTCTTTCTTTCTCATCTGACATCAGTTGTGTCCTCTCTTCAAAGTTTATCGCCATCATGATACCCATTTCACCTACATGCCTTGAAAAGGAGCATCTTAGGACTGATTCTGAGTGCATCGATTCAAAGCCTTGTAGTTTATGCTCTTAATTTAAGAGAAATAATACAATTTTTAATCTTGCTTCAGAGAAGCTGACAAATCATTTCAGTCACTGCTACAAGACAACCAGTCATGACCAAGCTTCTTTCCCCCAAACCAAGAAATCAAACAGAATAGAACAGAGTAGGGCTAACAGCTGGAGTGTAATTTCCTACATGTTTCTCTTCAGGTTTGTTTTTTCATAGTTTCTTTTTTTTTTTTTTTCCTAATCATATATAATATCTTTTCCAACAAAATTCCGTAAACTCTGATATACTAAAGTGGAAAAAGTTGCCCTTTTCTCTTTAACTGATTACAGTTACCAGACTGAAACCAGCCAATCAGCATATCACCTATTATTGGTATTTTCTAGAAACATTTTTTGGTGATATTTTCCACTTCCTTTTATTAAAGAAGGAAAAACAGCATTTTTAGGGCTATTTACTGGAGCTTATTTCAAGCAAGCACCAGTTAAATCTGGGGCTTTGTTTTTGTTTTTTGTTTTTTTTAACAAGTTAGCTGCTTTGTTTTATTTCTACATTTCTTAATACAATGGACAGAAATATAAACAAACAATAGTGTTGATAAAAATAAAAGGTTATTTCCCAAACACTATTTTATTACTTGATTCTGATCCCTTCTTTATACAATTAGGAAATCTTGACTCCACAGTCATCAGTGGATATCTGGGGGTCAGACTTCACAGAGGCCCTTACCTCTTGTGAATATATTTAAGGTGTCTATACATGGGAGGTGACAAGCACCTTCCAGCTCATTTTTTCTATTTTATGAATTGTTCGGGTATGAGCCAGGCCTGTTCAAAAAGCTCTGCAGTCACATTAGCACACTGAATCCAAGCCAATACACACTACTAAGAGACAAGATATATCAGCTTGGACACAGAATCATGGTAAAATACGTATACTGCTTCTGAGTGGCTGACCAAGACACCTACAAAAGACTTGAGACATGGTGTCAGTAACTTCAGGGTCCTGCATCTCTCCAGATTCAGATACCCTAACACCTTCTTTAAAAGGTGATATTCAAGAACACAGGAATACTGTATTTCACCAGAATTTTTGCAGTCTTTAGTGGGAGTGGTATGCTTTATTTGACTCTGCTCTGGATCTCAGCTTAAAATGGCCACTGTCTTTCATATGAATTAACTAAGATGTGTAATTTTAGAATACAGCACATTTCAAAATGAGATTTATTGTGGGAAGTTATCTGTCTTCTCTGCTCTGTCAATAAGTACTGGGTTTTCACCTCACTGAGTATGCCTCATGGACAGCGACTGAAGTAAGGACATCCCAGATAGAAAGGGAGCCCACAGCTGAAGATATTACATAGTGTCTATCTTCCCTAATTAATAAATAATACTGAAAAGTACAGAAAACTTCCGGGAAGGAAGGAGAAGGTCTACTTTGTCTATACAGAGATGTTAACTTAGTCTTGATATTAAAAACTAAGTATATAAATAACATTGTAACACATATTGCATCTACAAAAAAACTTCCAGTTCACTTTTAACACAAGTTCTAGGGCTTGGGCTGACCAGGAATTTGCAGCCAGCATTCAGCAGCAGTCCTTGAATTCCGTATTTTGCTTTGGGCACCAAAATAATACCCAGGCCTCAAGGCCTAAGCAGGAGCATCTATCTGCCAACCCTACCGTGACATCTGGAATATTAAAACACAAAGACTGTTTTCAGAACTTTCCTCTCCAGAAACATCTTCATGAACTCTGACAAAGAAATGCAGCTCAGCCTTCATTCTTATCCACACAGGATAACCAAAAAGAGGTTTTTAGAGTGCTTCCAGGATGTACAGAATGATCTACAATATGTATACATCACTAGCAAGGTCAAAGAACAATATATAGGTGAAAAACTGGCATAGGCAATAGGAAATAGGAAGGAAGATAATCTCATATAAATGCAATCCAAAATCTGTTAGAACCAATTGCTTGAAGTTTAGGAAACCTGGTAGGTGATCTAGGAAGCTATTTTTCTTGATTCTCAGCAGTGATACCAACTGGGTATGTTTAGTAGAGGACTGTGCATAGCAACTAGCTATGAAATAGCTATTAACACCAGAAATGCCTATAGACATAAATGGGACCTCAGGACCTCACTCTGAAGACAAAAAAAATCCCTAAATTTCAGCAACACAAGCCTTGGTGAGGGCAAGACACACCTCTGGCAAGGATCCACCTGGAAGGCAGAGTCAAAAGGGTCCAATAAGACAGCAGCAATCCCTTAGAGTAGCTTGCCTGGGATGAGCCAGGGTGATGCCAGCTGAAGAAGACCTCTGATCCCTGTAGTTCCTCAGGATTTTGTCATTGACTTCTACCCAGTCAGTGGGCAGAATGAATGGGCAGATTCACCTGAGAAGGCTATTTCTGCACAAAACTCCTTGTTACTCTTATGACATGGGCTTCACATCCAACTCTTCACCGTGCAAATTCAAACAGCAGGTCTGTGTAGAACTGGCTATTGAATGGGAGGATACAGTTACAAGGGCTGAGGAATTTGACTGAGTACCTTTTCACCTCAGTCCAAACCACTGCTCTCAGAACACGTATCCGCATCATTGCTGGGAGACAGAAGCCTGGTGTTCTCAGTGCACAAAACACTAAGGAATTTTTTTCTGTTTATAAGCTGTGCCAAAACTTGTTGGCAGTATGCATCTTCCCACCTATTTACAGAAAGATCTACACTGCCACAAAGTCACTCTCACTGGATTATAAACATGACTGAGCTGCAGTCTGCCCCTCTTTCTTCTCCTGCATTTGTAATATTTTTTTCCCCACTAAAGATTCACTTTTTTCCTCTCCCCCACCCATAAATCTGCTTTTGGAGATGCTAATGTACAAGACATGCAATATAGCTAAAAGACAGGAGGTTAGACTAGCGGATAGAGCTTTGCACCTCAAAGACCTGCATTTTGGTCTTAGTCAAACCACAACCTTATTGTGTGACCTTACCAACTAGTTTAATCTATTCCCTGTCAGTAAAATGAGATAAGACATTACATACCTTACATAAAGCTACCCTACGTAGAGCTGTTATATGAATTCCAGAGGATCAAAGCCAGTAACAATCACATAGAGATTAGACACTTTGATGAATACAAGCGTATCTAAACAGTGAGATGTGGCTATTGGATCCAATGAGGATATATAACATAGGTCATTTGGGGCCTGTTTTATAAATACGTATGTGTATAGACATGCATATATAAAAACAGTGAACTGTATGAGTAAACAGTATGAAACAGCAAATTCTAATATATAGCTCTAACACAAATTACAATCTTTTCAATTGATGTCCTTTGTTAAGTTGACCATAATAGATCCAATACATAAACAAAAGGAGTCAAGGAATAGCCACTGAGGGTACACCCAGTCTGCATGATTCACTGTGTTCAATGAAGCAAACCAGCAGTAGTTTGAGTGTCTTTTCATTTCATCCATCCAATTTTCTCTATAGATTTTATCACATGTCTATACCTTTGGCAATAGGACCTGCTGGAATTTGCAGAAGGTATTTGAGAAAGAGTTCCCTCCACCTTCACCCTCAAGCGGGGGACAAAAAGAGAGTCCTTTGGTGGTCTAAGTATATGTGAAACTGGGTGCGTTGTAGAACGTGCTTAGATTTCACAGGACAAAAGACTTTTGCCTCAATACAGGGACCATCCAACCCTGAAATCCCTGTGGATGAATCAATACCTTGAAGTGTAGCCATGACAACCATGGAGATCAAATAGGCTCAGCACACACAGTGTTCACAGTATTGATTTTTCAGCATGGGACAATAGTGCTCTCAGTGCCTGAATATGGATGAGCAGTAGCTAGCTGAGACAGGTTTCTCCTACAAAGACTAAAGTGATGCTGCTAAGGACAGAGCAGCACTTCAAGGAATTTCACAACACTATAGCAAGGGTGACCGGTCTCCGATCATTAAGACAGACTGCAGCCTATGTGTCTATTGCTCATAGCCCCGGGTTTCTGAATAGCTGGTTAGCCATGATCATGAAAAAATTCCCTTTACTATTCCCTTTTGTTGGAAACAAGTATCACTGAGATGCTGCATACACTTATGACCAGGATTTAGGACTACAACTCTCAACAGCTTAAGTAAGAAGCTACTGCCCTTAAAAGCAAAATATAATAAAATGCCACCAGGAGTTCAGAACAACAGTGCATCTGCTCAACACAAGCAACAGAAGTATATCATTGCAGTGTCCTGCTCTATTCTATTCACCTTTTACAAAGGCTAGATTCAGACAATTCATGCCTGTGAAGTTCTCTAAAATAGTAAGTATAATTATGATCTCAAGGGATCTGGAATGCTACGCTAATGCAGTTAACCACAACTACATCCAGTGATCATGACCTCTTGCTGTTATATTCAATTGGAACAAGTCAATTCAAATGTCTCAGAAAAAAGCACTCAGGAATCTGGAACACATCTGCAGAAAGGGCCATAATGACTTAACATTGACATTTTCAGAGTAAGTATTTAATTTTAACAATTGAAAAAAAAAAAACCACACAGCTGCAAAGCAGGAGAAAGAAAAGCTGGTTGAAAAAACTTCAAGATTTGAGAGGTTTGTTTTTTCACAACATTGTGACAGTTATCTGCTTCCATCAAAAAAAATCAAAATTTATTAAGAAGAAAATTTCAACCAGGATGCAGTAACTTTCAACTGTGACCTCTACAGTGCTTCACAGAAGCAAAGAAGTAAGTTCAGCGACCTCCCAGGCACTTTCTCAATGGCCTAAAATTCCTACCTATACCTGTGCCAATACCTACCAGAGACAGGGTTTTATAACATCATGCTGAAGGCACATATTTGCTCACCCAAAGCTGGCAATGAATGTGCATGCAGTTGTTTCAGGGCTCAAAGTCACAGGCATAGGGCCAGGGGCTATGCAAGGATCCAAGACTAGTGTGGGCTTTTCCATGCTGCCTAGTGGGAGCAGTTCCTGGAATGGACAATCCCCAGAAACACACTTTGGTTTCTCCAAGAAAATGGGGTGATCCACTCCAAGTGTGATCTCAGGAATGAACCACCATACCCACAGTGCAGACAATCTCAGGATAGGAACTTGGGCCAAAAACCAACTAGGGAGCTAAGGTATTTGACATCAAAAATATATCTTTCGCTAATCAAAGCTTCCAGCTGAACACTTCTGACTAAAAGTGTTCAAGTGTTGATTTGTCATGATTTTGACATTTTCTGTAAGAATAAAAATATTCTGTTCCACTCAAAAGAAAAATATATTTACATGTTTACTCCTTAATTTTAGAGCTACACAATCACTACAGCTACAGACACCATATTAAAAACCCAAATAAGATACTGTTAATATCATATGGCAAAAACTCCTGTGGGATTAATATAGCATGGAATTCCACCAGACTTATCACATCACTCCTCAAGGAAGACTGCATTTTGAAAATGTAGTTTTAGAGATCCACAAAACTTTTTTGCTATCTTTCACTCAGTTTGATTTTATCATTTGTTTTTTATTAGAGGCACCTATTTGTAGGAGTATATCTTCAGAAAAGAGGCATCTAGAAGAGATTTGCAGAACATGTTTGTACTCATTTGCTGCTTATACCAATCATCAGTATCTCTTTTCTCTCAAGAAATCTGGCACTGATAGTTACTACAAAGCAATTATAAATAAACAAATGAACTTTCAGTGAGTCAGCAAAAGTTTGTCCAGTTATGCTAAGGATACAGGAAATATTTACACTGGTTATTTCCTCTCCAAACCTATGCTGTGCAGTTCTGTTGCAAGTCTGCAGCTGATCTTCACTGATGTTAACGTCAATACAGCTCCTTTTTTCCTATGGAGTTATGCCAGTTTGTAGCAAGAAGGAATCTGGCCAAACTATTYTGTAGAAAAAAGCACTCAATTACCAATGACAAGGATTCCTAAAGTCACATTTAGATAAAACTATAAATTTCATTTCACCAAGTGCTTGTACTGTAGCACCCTAATTCTATGTGGATACTCAAAGAGCAGCAGGAACATCAATATTTGCTATTGTGAATAATAAAACTTCAGCTACATCTGCTGGCCCTCATTTAGCAGGGCACATGGGAGACGTGCATCTTCCACTGTCTTTCCTCAGTCACTGCCGAACAAGGGACTGACATTTCCCATCCTGCCTTATCTACTAACCTGAGCTCCTGCAGTACCATCCACTGGCATCTAAAAGAGCTGTAAGAATTGTGTCAGTCACCTTCTAGGAGACTATGAGGAGCATCTAAAGATACATATTTAAAGGTAAGTACGACCTGTTTGTTGGCTATTTACTGATGTCTCCCAGCCCCAAGCTACATAGATAGTGATTATATTTTGTTAATATGGAATACAATCTGGGTAAAAAATACTCAACAAATAAACATAGTAGTGATATTACTAAGGGGAAAAAACCAGGCACATCACAGAATCACAGAATCGCTGAGGTTGGAAGGGACCTCTGGAGATCATCTAGTCCAACCCCTCTGCTCAAGCAGGGTCACCTAGAGCACATTGCACAGGACTGCATCCAGGAGTGTTTTGGAATATCTCCAGAGAAGGAGACTCCACCACCTCTCTGGGCAACCTGTGCCAGTGCTCTGTCACCCTCACAGTGAAGAAGTTTTTCCTCATGTTCAGATGGAACTTCCTGTGTTTCAGTTTGTGCCTATTGCCTCGCATCCTGTCACTGGGCACCACTGAAAAGAGTCTGGCTCCATCCTCTTGACACCCTCCCTTAAGATACTTGTACGCATTGATAAGATCTCCTCTC
>NW_020448930.1:0-13415 GCF_003343035.1 Apteryx rowi | reverse complement strand
CAACAGTGTCACCCATGCTAGCCTGCCCTTTAATCCTTACCCATAAGCTCTCGACTCGCTCTTCATCCACCCCTAGGCACAGCTCAATACATTCCAGTTGCTCTCTCACATAAAGAGCAACTCCACCACCTTGCTTTCCTGGCCTGTCTTTCCYARAARGCACRYMGCCATYCATGACAGCACTCCAGTCATGCGAGCTATCCCACCATGTCTCTGGAATGGCAATGAGATCATGGCCCTGCGACCACACACAGATCTCTAGTTCTTCCTGTTTGTTCCCCAWGCTGCGTGCATTGGTGTACTGTATCCAGCAGTAAAAATATTACTTGAGGCAAAACTATTCTGCAAAAGTACTTCCATATTCCACATCATGTAATAATGAACTATGATTGCAGCCTTTGGTAAATGAACTTGCTCAGCTTCACCACATGCCTCATAATGCACCTGAGATAAGTGTTAATGGTGCATGACATTTATGCACCTGTTCCTCTTGCTGTTGATCTGTATTCCTTTATTGAAAATAATGTGGTCTTGTTTCTAATTGCATGCATCTGCCCACAGTTCAAAGACTCTAATTCTTTTTCATTAACAGATAACTGATTATTTAAAGAACCTGTCTGTGCAATTCATGAATTCTCTGTAACATTATGATCTCTGAACATGCCCATGTCAGAATGCAAAGTTTTATTAAAAGATTTGCCTTTGTCTGTATATTATCTTCTATTTTCCATGTTGCACATTCTTCAAGAGTAGTAGACAAGAACTAACAGAAGAGGGTTTACTTAAGCCCTCTACCATTAAAAAATATTTATTGTAGGAACAAGCCAGCTACCACCAAGAAGAACAGGTCTCTGCAGGATATGGGCACCAATGCAACCACAACACCCAGCGGTGACTGTTGTGACCTGATAGAAACTGATAACAGTGATACCTGACAGTCTGGAGACTTACACAAGGGTAGAAGCGTCTGTATTCCTTTACCTGTTTTCAGCTGCTAAAACCATAGGGGAGCTGTCTGCACTACGAACCTGGTGAAGTAGAGGGAGAAAACACTGACTTCTTAACAGATGGACCTCCCCCAACTTCCAACAGAGGAGCCTTTTTCTAAAGCTATATGAACTCCTGTATTTAGTCTCTGAGAAAATAAACCTACAATTAGAAACTGCTCAAACTTGCATTCTGTTCTTTTATGTGTTTCTTCATATACCATGCTCAAAGATGTATTTATGTAACACCACAAAAAGATTCAAATGTCTGTAGAGACTGAGGGAAAGGGTGTTTTAAGATGTCTTCCCAATCCAAAGGCCAAACACGAGGGACAATATCACACTCCCACTGAATTTAACTTGGAAGGAGTACTCCACGTATCTTGAAGAGACTATGTCTCTCCTTACACTTATCAATATGGTGAATATTTTTGCAACAAGAGACATGAGTTCAGTCTTGTGAATCACTTCAGGCTTTTTCTCCAGATTCCCTACCACTGTTTCCCAGCCTGTATTTGTCTATTTGTTAAACCTTTCCTCTAAGTAGTACCTGGCACTACTTCTGATTAAACAGCACCCAATTTTTCCTCGAATATATATAGTTCAGTTAGTCAAGATAATTTTAAGTATCAATTTTACGCTTCAAATTGCTGAAAAATGTTTTACTGAAAACTTCCTAACAAATTCATAAAAGATGTATGAAGTCCTGCAAATTATTTACTGTTTGTATAAAATATATATTCATAGTTTGAAGGAGTCAGAACCAAATAAGTTGACACAGGACAGAATACAAAACTAGAACTCAAAGTAATAACTATAACTAATGTAATTTCCAGGATACTGTGATAGCTGTAGAGCCCACTCTACTTTATACTTAAGAAGCTACACTGCCTGTGAGGGTCAGTAAAGGCTTCTAAGTTCTTTTACCAGTGAACCTAGATAAATCTATTAGTTTGCCAACTAAATATTGATGCAAGACAGAACCAGTAATAAAGTAGGAAACAGAGAGGCTGACTTGTGGCACATGTTTGCAGATAGAAAATAAACTGTTTCTTAAAAGCTTTTGAGTCACACGTTTCTACCCTGTGAGATAGCAACCATTAGCCCAGAAAAATTAGTGACTTGCAAACTAACTTGTTTAATTCAGTTAGTCTACAAGAGGTCTGACAAGGACTAAATTATATRCAGTGGTTACAAAAGGACTTCTGTGTAGAAGAATGATTAGCTGGCAACATTGAGGAAAAAGTTTTCATGGATTTATAAGGAAAACTCACCATTTGGTCTGTGGACCAGCAAGATGCCTTGAGGGTACTTTCTTAGCATCACCCGGCAGTGAAGATTTCTGTAGCACACAAGTACCTGTTACAAATGAGAAAGCAAATACAGCTTAGTGTAAGAAATGCTTCTTTAAACAATTCCCTCTGTTTATTACCTCCATTTAAAAGCTCTTTGCCCCTTTTTCTGGCTGCAAGAAAGGATGATGCATTTGCAAAAATAACTTAAATATTTTCTAAACTGAATTGAAATTTCTCAGTTTGCCAATATGCATTACAGTCTCTTTGAAAACTCAGGTCAGACTTCAGCCTGGATTTTTTAGTTTTAATCCAGTAAGACCTTTGTAAGGTCTGTGCTGTTTTGATACACTGTGCACACACCTTTTCAGTTTCTAATCAGAAAAATTTTGTTACAGAGGAAAACTGGAAATACTAAAATAAACAAAGTACAAAAATCTTTGCAAATGGGAGCAGGTGTCCCAGTTTGGGGACACCTGTTCCCAGTTGCAAATTTGGTAAGATTTACAGGCTCAAAAGATATTTGTTGTTACCCCAAATGTCAGAAACAGTTACAGTAGGCATATATTTAGTAGAGGAGCCTAACCCTTCCTGTTCCATCAGCCCTGGAGCTGCATATGTTTCTGGCATATGCCAGTACAAAGTTAATTTAAAGAATACCAAATCCATGATAAGCAACTCAGTAAATGGAGAGCAGTAATAAGCCATCCGTTACAGCTTCAGAAATACTGCTGAACCTTGGAAAATTATGAAAATTAAGTCTGATTTCTTGAGTAATTTCAGTTTTATCAGTCACTGCTGGCTGTAATTCTAATCACAGTGTAAAAAAATTGCAATGGCATGACAGATAAGGTGAGAAAGAAATCTTAGATCTGCTTAGAAAATGATTTTAAGATTTATATATACACACACACCCAAGAAAGGCCTTTCTGCCAATGCCCTTCTCACACCTTCACTTACATAAAACCCACATAACTGCCTGGGAGCAGTGAGGGCCAGCTGCTCCCTCAGGGCTGGGAGCTGAGGGTGACCCAGCACAGGCCATGCCCTCACCAACCAGCGCAGTCCCACAGGGCTGAACATGGTGGGTAGAGCCGGGGCTGGTAACGGGATCCACCGGCAGCCCTGGCACGACCAGCGATGAACTGGGTCCGGAGCCATCCAGGGGCTCCAGCTAGGAGCTAAAGGAGATGGGGCCAGAGACGGGGCTGCAGCCAGGCACAGCTACAGCATCACGGGGCAGGGACTGATGGCCCCGGGCTGGGCTGAAATGGGGACCTGGGGTTGGGGCCTGGGGGAGGTGGGCAGGGACAGGGAGGCCTTCAGGGCCTTGACCACAATAGCGTTTCACTTACTCAGTTAAATCATGTTCAGGCAGAAAAAACAGAAGCAGTCTAAGTCTCTTTGTACCCATTATTCCACGTTTAAATTTCATACAATAGCAAGCATTTTAAAGACCTGTCAGAATGATTCCAATGTACTTTACAATGGAGGAAAGGATTTAAAATTATCTCACATCCTCTTGCAATTTTCTCTGAAAGTTTTTGGAAAGCTATTTAATTTCCAGCTGTCTCACACCTGGTGCTTGGCTACAATGTCTGCTGAAAACTAAATTTGGTTTTACAACTCCATTTTCGGTAACCTTGGAAGGCAATTCACACATCGATGAGACTGAAAAGCAGCAATGTAATGAAGAGAGGAATTTTCAGCTATTGGGAACTTGGGCAGGTTGCGAGTCATGACTATCCCAATTTTTGTATTTGTCTTGCACAAAATCCCTATTCAATCCCAGGTGACAGTCTCACGAGTAACAGTGCACAAGGTCTGTTACTCTGCTATAGACGGAAACCAAACTAGTTTGATTCAATTCATTTTTGACAAAGGTAGGTTGTCTGCTATTAAATTTCTTATTATCTTCCTAGTGCTTACAAAAGTTTGTTTGGTTATTTGTTTCAAAGTTTTTTTCTGGGAATTGAAATTTTGCTGTTTGATCTATAGTTCCTTCTTTCTTTTTTAAAAATAACGTGCTGTATTTGTCTTTTTCAATCTTCTGTCAGGTATCCTTCACAAGATAACTACTAGGAACTACTATTATTTTCTGTTAACTATCTTAGGATGAAGTTTGTCATGAGTCGATAAGAAAATATCTTATTTATCTGTCCACACTGTACCCTATTCTTGCCTGAGATCTTTCCCCTTTTGGTGGTAGCAATTGTACTACCTAGCTCCTCATAATTGATCTTTTTCTTTCTTTCTGTGAAAACTGACAGAAAAAACAACCATTAAACACTTTTTATCAGCATCATCTATCATTAGTGACAAGGCACAGATTTTCCTCAATATTCCTTTTGCTGATAATATAGCTATATAACTACTTCCCGTTACTCTTCATGTCTCCTGCCAGTTGCACCTCATTTCATCTCTTTCTGATTTTATTCCTACATTGTTTTATGATTTCCTTTTACACATCCTTAATACTTTGACTTAGTTTATACTTTCTGCATGCTTTTTATCCTACATTTGAAATCAGTGAAAAATTCATGGTTTTGCCAAGTCAGTCACTTTCTACGCTTTTTTACTTCTTTCTGCCACTAGTACTTCTGAGAAGCTGAACACGTTTTTCCCCGCTTCTTTTTCCATTAGATTTGTCTCTATGGGATCTCAGTTAATTCTCTCAATTTACTTATGTCAGTCTGTTTTTTATTTTCCAGTTCTTCCCTTCATAAGGATCACAAACACATCTTAGTTCCTTTAGCCCAGACTGCCTTTCTCTTTCAGTAACTTTCTTCTTTGGATTAAAAACTGTAGATTTAGCTTTCTTGACTAAGGAAAATGAAGAAAAATTCATATATTATCTAAACCCATTCTTTATTAGCTACCTAACCCTCTATTGATATTCCTCGGTTTGAAATTTTCAGAGAAAGACTATGCAATAAGGAGTCTTTGACATCAGCCCTTGGAATCAGTAATTAAAGAAGCTACAAATAAAAACGCAGTATTTTTCATTTTAAAATATGCTGAGTAATGTACTGTATCATATCAATATGTGTAATCCTTTGAATAAGTAGTGAAAACATCAATTTATATAGACAACTATGTCTACAGCACACTGTACATCACTGAACTTTTAAATTTACATTTACAGTTAATGACTGTTAATAACAAAGGTGTTGGATGTTGATGCAGATTTTGGTCCAGGAGCTACAAATCAAGTATATGCAGCAGGGCCCCCTAGCCCCATAGTCAAAAAGAACAAAGGGAGCCACTAGGCTAAACATGACAGATGGCAGAAATAACAAATGGTGGAATACGTGAACAGAGAGACAAAATACCCCTAGGCCTGGCTTCTGCCATGACACTCCCAAGTCTGCTGTACCTGGACTTCAACCAACTGAATGGCACTCCACTGATTTAGGCAGAGGAGGCAGGAGTAAATGAGGTCCTGAGGTCACACTGGGATATCTTCCTAGCAGCGGAACATCCAGGGCAAGTACTGGTCTGGTGAAGAAGTCCACATGAATTACAGAAATGCTCCTTATTTTTAAAAGCACATTTTGGAAGTGATGTTGGCCTCTGACTTAAGAAATAAAAAGCACAACATAAGGTGAAAAGCTGGTTTCCATCCAAACTAAAATGGTAAAAATATGTAACAGCTTGTCTTTGAAAGGATGTCCATTTGTTAGCAAACTGGTGATCATACCACATCCACAATGACTTAACAAATTAACAACCAAAAAAATTACTGCCCACATTCATGGCTCAATGAATATTTGAGGCTGTGTTTTTATTTATAGTGAGGTCATTTTAAGGGACTAAGTGTTATTTTTCTCTATTTTAAAATGTCTTTAAAATTCCAAAGTCTTACAGAAAGATGTAAATGAAAAATGTTCTTACAGACAAAACCCCTCTGCTCCCCGGTTCTGGTGAGACTATAGTAAGCCAATTATTTTCTCTTGGTAAGAGAATTTTGGTCTGAATCCTGATCACAGTATTTAAAAATCAAGGTACAAGCCTGTGGAGGTAACAGTCTTCCTTAAAAATGTGATTGGTTTCAAATGGTGGCCTTGATTAACTGATTGGATCATGAATGGAACAGCTGCACTTTTTCAGCTTCAGCAGATTGAAGATTTGGTCCTGTTTTGCTCATCATCTAAAAGTTGGGATGATTATGCAAACTGATCCAAGAAACTGAGATCCAGTTTTCTCATAACATGTCCTATACTACAAGTCAGCAGTAGTAATGACCTTCTAGTAGTTAGGTTAAAACACAAGTATTAAAGTATTACAGAAATTTTTTTCCTTAAATTTCATTTTTTGATCTCCAAGTCATGAGTTTAGCCTAAGTTCCTAATGAAGAACAAATTAAATATTTTATAAGACATATCCTACCTCTAATCTAATATTCACCTTGATCACTACAGTGTCATCCATATTACAATAAAGTCAGATATGTTACATTACCTGTGCCACCACTGCAGGTCTGAGCAGTATGCAAGTGCACCACCACTTTCCATTAGACAGTTTTATCTTCTTAACCATAGCTCTTATTATAGTAGCTGAGGCTTTTGTTAAAAAAACACTATAGCATTGTTGCTGGATTTTCAAATGGTCATACCACATAGAACAGTGACTGCCAAAGAGTTCTAGATGTTTACAAATACCTGGAAGGAGCCAAGGGTGCCCAAGAGTCCAAATTGCACAAGGAAGAAAAATTCTAGGCTATATGGCTACAGCAGGCGTACAATTTACAAGACAAACAAAATAATCCTTCTGCTCTATTCAGCATTTCTAAGCCGTATCTGTAATAGTGTGTTCATTTCTGGGTTCCTAGGCTCAAGAATTGAGAACAGATCAGAAGACCGTAATAAGAATTCTCAGGGAATTAGACTGAAGGTGTGATGAAGACAGAAAAACATGAAAAGAGTTTTCAAATATGTAAAAGTTACCAGAAAAAAAAAAAAGAAGAAAATAATTTTCCTACTCATACTGAATAGAACAAGACATAACGTGTTCAACCTGTAGGAAGGATGATTCAAGTTAAACATTAGGAAGAGTTTATAACACTAAAGAACAGATCAACTGGGAAGGTTGTGGAGCCTCTGTCATTGCAGGTCATCAGAAGAGATATGACAAACTTCTCCCAGTGAAGACACAAAATAGGCACAGTTGAACCTGTCTTGGAACAGGGATGCCCTGAAAGACATCTGAAGTTCCTTCCACACTTAATTTTCTACAGTCGTAAGTCTTACAGTGAACCCTAGACCCTGAAGAACCAAGAACAATTAGGGACCATACAGTTTCCCAAGGAAAAGGATCTCTACACCAATGTTGTGATATTTTTACCAATAAATCTCACTGGAGGGATATTAGGAGCTGAGCTTAGGCTTAGATTTTTTTTAAGATCCAGAGCCATTTACAGAAAACAGAAGGACTGGGTGTGGTAAAATGAGGTCAGGAAGCGCTGACCTCAAATGTTGCTGAGGTGCTACTATATGACTGATCTGTAGTACAGGATACGCCAACATGATAATTGGGAGATGTATGATACTAACCAAATAATCCAACTGACTCACATATCCATAACAGTATAATCATAGAAATTTTGGTTTCAGACAGAACTCCTCAAGTCCAACAAGGATCTTGGCTGCCTAGCAAACACGCCAAGGCAGCTTCAGTGCTCCCCATACCTAAGACAGCTAGATCTAAAGCTAACTTTGACATAGTATTTATGCTGAAAACATATTACCAGTATCCATAAGCCATTCAGGCTTCATTCTGTTTTGATACTCTAAAAATTTTAGACCACTAAAGAAGTATGTCCAGAGACTGGGGGTACTTGAATTTTGCTGGATTTTAGCATCTTCTGCTGGTTCCACCAGAGCCATATTTAAAAATAAACAAAGCTGAAGTCTCAGAAAATAGGATGTTTGCACTTGCTGTACTTCCAGAGGCTGCACAGCCCCTGCACCGATGCACCAAATGAGAAGATGCATGAGGCACGTACATGGCTGCTTGGCTGAAATGTCATGGCAAGAGTCTGTTTCTGCTGCTTCTTGTCAGGAACACAGATTTCACAGGGCTGGTAATGAGGCAGCAACTTTTAACAAAAAAATAGTGAAAACAATAATAATTATTTATAATTACATTACTTGATTTATTTTTTGTTTGAATAGCCCATTATCAATGTATTTTAAAAACACATTAAGAATTTAACAGTTATCCTTATATTACAATAGACAGTCTTTCTCTTAGAATGGTAATAATGATTTACTGTTTAAGTTTGGTGCAATAACGCTCTATTTGGAACAGCAGAACTATAATTCTGCTTTCACTGGCTACTTTGTAAACCAACCTCCTTACAAATTAAAACCCCCTAGGTGCCTGGCCCATGATGTGAATGGCAATGCTGGACAACTATGAAGTTTACTCTATAATACACATCCAGGAGGACTTGCTATCAACATACCCTTTGACCACTTCTCATATCCAACCCTGAAAAAATGCAAAAATTATAATGATGGATGCATGGACATCTATAGCCTGCTGACCTTTCCTTGTGAAAGTCATTTCAGAGGCCTTCAGCTCAGCTTTATAACTAGGTGTAGAATACTGTATATCACGTACAAGGCTCATCATAGGTTACAGGCAGCATAGGTTATAGGTAGCACAGTTTTATTTTATTTTAGCATATAAACATACAGTGTGTTCTCCTCCAAGAAATGCAACTGATTACTTTGTGGTCTTCACTGTCAGGGCCCTGAGGGCACTAACAGGCCTTACTGACCCTGCTCAGCCTCCCCTGGGCCTTCCCCCACCCCTGTGCAGGCCCAGGCCCCCATTTCAGAAGTGCCTGGGGCCATCAGTCCCTGCCCCATGACGCCACAGAGGTGCCAGTCTCCAGCCCTGCCACGGCCCTGCCCCTGCCCAGCCATGGGCCCTGCCAACCCCGACCCACAGGTGACTGCCTGGCCCGGCCCCAGCCCCACAGCCCTGCCCAGCCATCGCAGGGCTGTGTCTGTCCCTGGTTACCCTCACTGGGCCTGGTCTGAACCCCAAAGCGCACCTGACTGCCCGGCCTGGCCCTTTCCCCACAAACTTGCCTGATGATCTGGCCTCTTAGTTGAAGCTGGCCACAGTCTCTGGGTCTGCCTTGCTTGCCTCGCTCAGGTACTGTAGGACAGGTCCTGGCTGGCTAGACCCCTGCCATACCCCTCATGTTATCTTCCTCTACTCCCAGGCCTGAGGGAGCAGCCAGTCCTCGCTGCGCCCTGACAGCAAGCTCAGCCCATCTCAAGCCATGAGTGGAGCACCATGGCGCCTGCTCCATGGCCATGCAGGGTCTTGCCCCTGTAAACCCTCCTGAGTGACCAACCTTGTCCTGGGTTCTGATCTCCCCAAAGCGCCAACCCCAACTCAACCCCAGGTTCCTGAGTAAATTCCCTCTGGCCCGCCCGGCCTCTGGGGCCCGTGAGGGGGTCCTGAATCCTTTCACCCAGCCCCAGGTTTCTCATGCCATGTCCCTTCTCCAGTTACCCATCCCTGCTCTGGCTCTATGTCCCCTGAAACAGCTCATTGACACCCCACAGCAATTAAATCACCCTACATCAAGTCCTTGCTGAACCCATCTCTGTAGGGTGTGAGGACAATCCTTGCTGGGAGGGAAGGCTGCCATCAGGKTCCTGAGGGCACAAACAGCCCTAACCGACCTTGCCCAGCCTCCCCTGGGGCCTCCTCCCACCCCTGCCCATGGGTCCAGGGGCCCATTAAAACTCAGACAAGGACCAATGGCCCAGGGCCTGTGTTGGAGGAGTACTGGTCTCCAACTCAGCCACATCTGTGCCTTGCCACAGACACCATCGATCCCCACTCCAACCTGTGGACTGATTTCCAGACCCTGACCAGGCCCCTTGACCTTGGCCCTGCCTCATCATCACAAACTTGCCTGATGATCTGGACTCTTGGTTGAAACTGGCCACAATCTCTAGGTCTCCCCCTCAGATACTGTGAGACAGGTCCTGGCAGGCAAGACCCCTGCCATGCCCCTCATATTATTTTCCTTAACTCCCAGTTCCCATCCCTGAGGGAGAAGCCAGACCTTACTGCACCCTGACCTTCACATACATTAAGATGTAATATTAGATTACTTTCTAATGTTTTCATTGGGGACATTTAATCTTGGCCATCTAAACCAACTCCATCCTCTCCAAGAGCCTGCCTGCATGGACAGGTTCAGACGGACACAGACTCTACTGCCAGTGCCCTGAGGTGCAGTGCAGAACCCGTGCAGTCACGTTAGCATGTCATGTGTCTGACAAACCTCCCCGCAGGGCCTGGAGATCCAAGATGTAGGGCTGCATTAATGTGACTAATTGCCAACAGGAAGCGGGACAGATCCCCTCTGCCCAGCTCAGAGTGTGAACTTCTGTTCTCCCTGCCTGTATAAGCATGCCCACAGGCTCTTTCCTATAGCCCCTGCCTTGCCCCCTCCCTCTATCAGGGCCCTACAGAAGTAATTCAAGTCATTTTAAATAAAAACCTGTTACTCAGATGACCTTCACTAGTCATCACCCTGCTTTTAGAAGACCTTCCCTTTCCCAGAGCGTACACTTCCAGGTATAGGGACTGCCCAGGGCTCCTTGGAGAGGCCCAGGCTCTGGCCTCTCAGCACGGCTGGCCAAGGGAAATACTTCACACTTCACTTCCCCCCGCTCTGGGGCTACCTGAGCTGGGACAGGAGAGCTGGGTCTCAGGGTACCGAGCAGCTGGCAGAGGATAAAGCTCAGCCTTTCTTTGGTTTGCTCTGCTGCAAGTTGAGCTTTTCTAACTATAGCAAAGGAGAGCCTACCTGGGAGCCAGAATGCAGAGCTCCTCAACATTTCACAATGTACTTTGCCACAAAAGTGTTGCTTTTTTAAATGTTAAACATATGGTGACCTTCTAAATGGTACCTATTTTTATAGAAATGTTTTATGATATTAGTTTAATCTATGGAAACATGGGACTAGAAGGCACCTGCGTCATCATGTCCAGTCCCCTGCTATTACAGGCAAGCACGTCACATAATCCTTTTAATAAACTGAAGTGCACTTGGATACCATGGTGATGAGCACTTCATAAATATGTATATTTGTAGCCATACCGGAAAATAAAAAGGTAAAAATGTGCAGTTGATAAACAGGATGATTATGAGCCACAAAGGTGAATATAGCACAGTTTTAAGGGTATTTTTTAAAATTCTTCTTAGGGCCTAGTAGAAACCTTTGCACCACCTCAAATAAGAGTTACATCAACTTGGGAAAGGGTAAATTTCAAACACAAGAATGATGAGAAGTACAGTAGTGCAAGAAAGAAAATAAGAGAAGGAGAGTGGAAAAAAAAAAAAGCACTGTCAATATAGAAAACTCACTCTATTCTTCCCAATGGCAATAGCTGAAGAGAACAAGCCCACAGGCATTTACAGATTTATTCTTAATTAGTCAAGAAAGTTTATAGGAGGAAAAAGGTACCATTTTTTTTAATCTTCTGCCTTCCTTTATGCATTATCATAAAATCAGTCAGCTAACCAATAGCCTAATTTACTATCCTTAATCACAGTAATTCTTTTTATTCAGTGTGTATCGCTAGTTTATATCCTCATACTTAGCTCTCCTACACTTAAGCTTAGTTTTAGAAGGTAACAACTCCTTTTTTTAATCAAGGAATTTTGGTTTATTTTATAGCAGTTGTGCTTTTTATTTCAGTTAGGTTTATCAGTTTCAACCTAAAATTGAAATCCTCTCCTATTCAATATATCCTTGATTCAATCTACTTCCATTTAGGAGACACCCTCATTTAGTAGCCACACCTTTATCATGCAAGCTGCCAGGGAAAGGAATTAAATTTAACAAGAGACACCTTCTATTTACAGCCACAGGGAGAAGTAATTAAATTTAATGGAAGCTGCAGCCCTAAATAAAGGCACAGAGAACCACTATTCCTATCCTGCTGAAAATGAGGTTACAGGTTACATACAATGAGCAACATTCAAACCCTTTGCTACTTCATTATCTTCAATGGACTTACACCAGAGATACATTTGGTATACTTTTCATTCCAGGAAGAGGGAGCAAAGAACTAATCGTTTTTATTCTTGCAAGCACATAAAAGGAAGAATGGGAGCAAATGCTCTAACAGCATTACAACAGAGTAGAAATAAATGCATTTCTTATCCATTTGCTTTTTTAACAATATGATACCTGGTTAGGTAAATAAATGAAAGCCTGGGATAGTTGCAGATTTCCTGGTGAACCTCTGAGAGGAAAAAGAAAGACATATACTATGAAAAAAAATTCAATCTCCTGATTTCCTAGCCAGTGCAAAATTTCTGTTGCAAACAAAGGCAGCAAAGTAAACTTGAGCTCTATTGGATAGTATATGTTCTCCATTGTGTTATAAAGTGCTGGGATATATTCCCTTGGGAAATTAAACAGATCATTTTGGTGAATCTCCAATGGAAGATGCAATTAAAATTAGATTTTTTTTTTTGTTAAAGCCATACCCACCTCTGCTTTAGTTGGCTGACTGCCAGAAGAAAGCCTTGAAGATCGAGAAGCCTATGCAGAGAAATTGTCAGTATGGTCACAAAACGTCAGTCCACATTTAAAGAACATTTGTCTGTATGAAATAAAATGATTCAGGTAGAGCAAGGCAAAAATTTTCTGTTCAAACTGTGATTTTTTTTCAACTAAATTATTTTTTGCTGCAAAAATCATTTCATATTTTGTGAGAACAATCAGTTTAATTCAATGAAGGATTCTTCTGAAAACAAGAAAAGATTGGCCAAAAATTCTCACTGGCTCAGTCTTACCGTGATGCCATGTGCAAATTGTTGTTCAGCGTCCTCACATCTGCCCTACTCTTTCTTGACCAAGTCCACTGGCTCTACAGCCTCTTCTGTGCAGGGCACCCACAGACTTTTTACAAAGCAGGACTTTCTCTGTCAAGAGCCCAGAGGTGTAGTTATAGCAGACAATTGCCTTTACAGAATCACAGAATCACAGAATCACTGAGGTTGGAAGGGACCTCTGGAGATCTAGTCCAACCCCCCTGCTCAAGCAGGGTCACCTAGAGCACATTGCACAGGATTGCATCCAGGCGC
>NW_020448929.1:3523-4526 GCF_003343035.1 Apteryx rowi | reverse complement strand
ACGGGTGTGTCCGTGTGCGCGGGACACGTGTGTGCGCACGGGACGTGTGTGTGCACCCACACGTGCGTCCATGTGCATAGGACACGTGTGTGCACATGGGACACGTGTGGGCACTCATGTGTCCCTGTGYGTGGGACACGCGTGTGCGCACGGGACATGTGTATACATCCACATGTGTGTCCGTGTGCATGGGACACACGTGTGCACCCGCATGTGTGTCCGTGTGTGTGGGACACATGTGTGCGCACGGGACATGTGTGTGCACCCACACGTGCGTCCATGTGCATAGGACACGTATGTGCGTGTGGGACACATGTGTGCACCCACATGTGTGCGTGGGACACGCGTGTGCACACTACACGTGTGCGCAGCCACACATGTGTCTGTGCATGGGGCACGCGTGTGCACGGGGGTTACGTGTGCGCACCCATGCGTGTGGCTATGTGCTGGGGCACACGTATGTACGCAACACGTGTGCACACACATGTTCACATGCATGGGGCACGCGTGTGTGCACGGCATATGTGTGTGCACCCACATGTGTGTCCGTGTGCCTGGGGCACGTGTGTGCATGCAGCACGCGTGTGCGCCCACACGTGTCCGTGTGCACAGGGCACACGTGCGCATGGGACGTGTGTGCACTCACACATGTGTCTGTGTGGGGGGTACACGTGTGTGCTTGGGACACGTGTGTGCAGCCACATGTGTCCGTGTGCATGGGGCACACGTGTGCACACAGCAAACGTGCACCCACACATGTCTGTGTGCATGGGTTACGCGTGTGCACAGCAAACACGTGCACCCACACGTGTCCGTGTGCAGGGGGCACACGTGTGCACGCCCCCCACACAGTTGTGCACACAACACGCATGTGCACACGTGTGTCCCCAGGGCACACGCCTGCGTGCACGAGATACACGCGTGTACGCAGGACACACGTGTGCGCCGGGGCCACGTGCACGCCCCGGCGAGCCTGGCTGCACCCACGGCTCCCGCGTGCGCG
>NW_020448929.1:0-981 GCF_003343035.1 Apteryx rowi | reverse complement strand
GTCCCCCACGTCTTCCCCGCATCCCCCACGTCCCCCCGCGTCCCCGCGTCCCCCCTCACGTCCCCGCTGCCCGCAGCGTCCTCGACATGCCCACGCAGGAGCTGGGGCTCCCGGCCTACCGCAAGTTCGACGTCGAGGCCTGGATGCCCGGACGGGGCAAGTACGGCGAGGTGAGAGCGCYGGAGCGGGCCAGGGCCCCCCGTTCGGGGGCTCCGGGGGCGTCTGGGGGGAAAACCCCCCGCTTCGGGGACATCCGGGGGCAAAGTCCCCCGTTTGGGGGCTCTATGGGCGTCTGGGGGCAAATCCCCCTGTTTTGGGGTCTCTACGGGCATCTGGGGGCGTCCGGGGGCAAATCCCCCCAATTTGGGGTCTCTATGGGTGTCTGGGGGCAAATCCCCCCACTTTGGGGGCTCCATGGGCGTCCAGGGGCAAATCCCCCTGTTTTGGGAGCTCTACGGGCATCCGGGGGCAAATCCCCCCGCTTTGGGGTCTCTGTGGGCATCTGGGGGGCAAATCACCCCATTTTGGGGTCTCTATGGGTGTCTGGGGGCAAATGGCCCCGTTTTGGGGTCTCCATGGGGTGCGTTACCCCATTTCGGGGTCCCTCTGGGAATAAATCCCCCGTTACGGGCACAGCCTGGGCCGTGGGGGTGCCCCCGGGATCCCCCGGGATCCCCTGGGACCGGGGGCACATCGGGGTTCGGGGTGTCCTGGGGTTGGGATCTGGGGGATCCCTGCAGCTGGGGTGTCCCTGCGGCCAGGGTATCCCTGTGGTTGGAATCTGGGGTGTCCCCACGGTCAGGATCCGGGGTGTCCCCGCGGCCGGGGTGTCCCGATCCCGCTCTCCCCCCCGCAGATCTCCAGCGCCTCCAACTGCACCGACTTCCAGAGCCAGCGGCTCAACATCATGTACAGCGACGGGASCGGGCAGCTGCGGCACGCGCACACGGTGGGGGCGACGGCGGGGCAGATCCCCCCCCC
>NW_020448928.1:3093-4600 GCF_003343035.1 Apteryx rowi | reverse complement strand
GCATTACGATAAGATGGGTAGACACACAGGTGGGTAAAAAGCTGGTTGGATGATGGAGCTCAGAGGTGGGGTTTTTTTTGAATGGGTCATGCTTTACCAGGAAGCCAGGTAAAGGTGGAGYATGCAGGGGTCTATACTCGGACCTGTCTTGTCTATCAGGTTAATCAGTGACCTGGAGGATGCAACTCTCATCACATTTGTAGATGACACCTAGTTAGGAGGAACAGTCATATGTTTGAGGGCTGCCATTCAGGTGGGCCTCAACACGCAGGAGGAATGGACAGTCACGAAATTCAACAAGGATAAATGCAAGTCCTGCCCCTGGGACAGACCAACACCTTGCAGTGATACGGGCTGGCGAGTGCCCAGCTGGGCAGCAGCTCTGCAGAAAAAGGACCGGGCAGTCTTTGTGGGCAGCGAGCTGAACATGAGCCAGCAGCATGCCCTGGCAGCAAAGCAGGCCACAGCAACTTGGGCTGCATGAACAGGACCACAGCCAGGAGATGGAGGGAAGTGATTATCCCCCTCTACTCAACACTTGTTAGAGCCCTTCTAGATACTGCATACAGTTGGGGCTCCCTGTAGAAGAACGCTGTTGATCACATGGAGTGAGTCCAGTGGCAGGCCTCCAAGGTTGTTGAGGGCTGCAGCACTTGCCCTGTGAGGGAACAGGTCTTCTTCAGTGCAGAAAAGGGAAGGTTTTTGGGGAGGACTCACAGCAACTTCCCAACTCAAGGTTGCCACTGATAACAAACCAGGTTTTTACAGGAATTCATGGCAGGAGAATGAGAGGCAAMRGYYATAAGSTGAAACAAGTGCAGTCAAAATTGTATAGAAGGAAGAAAAATCAGTGAGGATCCTGGAGCATTTGAAGTGGGGTCCAGAAGGGTTATGGACTTTCTCTTCTTGGAGGCTTGCAGGACGCAGCTGGACAAAGGCCTGAGGAACATGTCTGAATTCAGTGTTGATCCCTGTGTGAGCAGGACATTGGACTAGAACCTCCCACGGTCCCTTCCAGCCTGAATGATCTGGTGATTTTGTCCTCTCTGCTGATAGCCACTGCAATTCTCACAGGCAGGAAATCTTTTGCTGCACATGGGTTAGCACCTGACATGGCCTCCCCAGAGCCAGCCTCCTCCTAGTGGTGTGAGGTTGCCTCTTGGACCTGAAAGGTTTTCAGTTCAAGGTTTCATTAAGAGCGACTGCTTGTCCAGAGTGAGTCCTCTTCACAGCCTGCAACACCTGAACGTTACAACACGATGCCAAATGAGTGTGACAAATGTAGAAATTCATGGCATGAGGGTAATTGCACTCTAACATCCATGAGGTCCTTTGCTGACCCAACAATATCCAGAAGGATTGGAAGAGCCTTAAACCTCCTAGTCACACCTAGGTAATGTTGACTTTGTGACTCTGGGAGGTGAGGGAGCTGCATTTGTTCAGCCTGGAGAAGAGAAGGCTTTGGGGACACCTAATAACAGCCTCCCCATGTCCACCAGGACGTCAT
>NW_020448928.1:0-1168 GCF_003343035.1 Apteryx rowi | reverse complement strand
TGGAGATGGGGTGAGGTCCCAATAACTGCAGAAAGGCAAATGTTACATCCACTCTCAAGGAAGGCCCRGAGGGCAACCCAGGGAACGACAGGCCGTTCAGCCTCAACTGGTTGAGGAGTGTGTCATGGAGTGAGTCCACTCATTTCTGGGCACATGAGGGAGAAGAAGGTGATAGGGAAGTGGCAGCATGGATGTTCCCAGGGTAAATTGTGCCTCACCAGCCTGATTGACTTCTAGGATTCCATAGCTCTATTTGTGTTTGGAGAGCAGAAAATGTCTTTCAACTTGATTTGAGCAAGGTGTTTGACACTGTCTCCCACTATATCCTTGTGGAATACAATTTAGAAATGTACTGCCTAGATGGGTGGACAACCAGATGATTGATTAGTGACATGGAAGAGGCAATACTCACTATGCTTGCTGAGGACAAAAAAACTGCAGGGGACCCCAGCCATATGCTTGAGGGCTGCTATTCAGAGGGCCCTAGACAGGCAGGAGGAATGGGCTGTCAATACATGGAGTCCAGGGCATTAGCCACCTCATCTGCAGCCAGACCTCTGCCAGAGGAGAGAGGGGCGTCTCTCCTGCCACAGGCCCATTTCATGCTGCCTGACAAGGGGTCTGAGAGCGACTGCCCTGCAATGTTGTTGTCTGTGAGGCGGCATGCCCAACTGGGTAAGGTGAAGGCTTTCCCAAACCCCTCTGTCTCTCTCTCTCCTTGCCTCCTTCGGCACCAGGATCATGGTGTTGCTCCTTGTTTCCTCTCCTGTCCATGCTGCTCCTCTTCTTGCTCTTGACACAACTTCTTCGCATAGCTACCAGATGGGATGATAAGAGTGATGCTTTCTTGTATCTGAAAATTTCAAAGAAGGAGGAACTGATCAGGGATGGGATAGTAAGTGTCACCCTTCTCTACTCTAACCATGAAAATGTGCATTCCCAGATCCTGAGGAGAGTRAGGAAGGACAGTAGCAGAATACAGACCCTGGACTTGAGAGGAGCAGACTTTGGCCTCTTCAGGGTACTGGTGGCAGAACCCATGGGAGGCAGCTGTCAAGGGCCCTGGAGCTCAGGGAGGCCATCAGGTCTTTAAGGACAGCACCTGCCAAGCACAAGGATGGGCCATCCCAATTCTCAGTAAAACTGGCAGCTATCTCAGGGGACCAAC
>NW_020448927.1:2881-4515 GCF_003343035.1 Apteryx rowi | reverse complement strand
ATCTGGACTTTAGCAAGGTGTTTGACACTGTCTCCCACAATATTCTTGTATGCAAGTTAGAACCTTACTATCTAGAAGGATAGACAACCAGATGGGTAGAAAGCTGCTTAGATGATGAGACTCAGAGGGCAGTGGCGAATGGGTAGTATTCTTCCTGGAGGCCAGAGAGCAGTGGAGCACCACTGATCTCTCCAGGAACCTGTCCTGTTTATCATCTTTATTAGTAACACAGAGGAGGCAACACTCACCATGCTTGTAGAATGTCCCAAACTGGAAGGGGGAGACCAGGCATATGCTTGAGGGCTGCCATTCAGAGGGACCTAGACAGGCAGGAGGAATAAGCTTCAAAAACTTCACTAAATTCAGTGAGCAGAAACGCCGGGTCTTGCACCTGGGATAGACCAACACCCCACGGTGTTACAAGCTGGGGCCTGAGCGCCTGGGGAGTGGCTCTGTGGCAAAGGACCTGAGGGTCCTGGTGGACAGGAGGCAAAATATGAGCCAGAATCATTCCCTGGCAGCAAAGAAGGCCAAAACACACTGTGGGCTGTATGTTCAGGAGCACAGCCGGAGGTGGAAATAAATGATGATGCTCCTCTAGTCAGCATTCATTAGACCATGTATAGAATACTACATCCAGTTTGGGTCCCCAGAAGAAGAAAGAGATTGGTAACTGGGAGCAAGTTTGGCAGAGGGCCCTCAAGATAGTTGGGGAGCTGGAGCACTTTGTCTGTGAAGATATGGGGCTTGTTCAACCTGGAGAAGAGATGGCTTTGGAGGGACCTCATAGCAGCCTTCCAAAGGCTACAAGGAGGTCACCARGAAGATGGAGCCAGGATCTTCACCATGGTGAGTGGTGGGAGGACAAGTGACAATTTGCATAAGTTGAAAGAAGAGAGGTTCATGCAGGAGATAAGGAAAAACTAAGAAGATGGTCAAGCATTGGAACTGGTTACCCAGAGAGGCTGTGCAGTTTCCTCCCTTGGAGGTTTCCAAGACCAGGCTGGATCAAGCCCTGAGCAACACGGCTGACCCCAGAGCTGACCCTGCTGTGAGCAAGGAGATTGGGCTAGGAACCTCCTGAGTGAGGTCCCTTCCACCCTGATGGAGTCTGTGATTCTTCCCCCTCAGAGTCTTAGCTTGTTGATGTCAGGGAAAAGCACATGGGTTCCCCGTGACAGTGGAAGGAGGTCAGCTTTCTTGTCCTCCTCCACTCAGAATGGTTCAGATGCAGGGCTTCTTGACAGGAATCCCCAAATGGTCTTAATCAATCCTTTGCTTCACTTTTAATTTCCTTTTATTTTTTTTCTTCCCCCCCCTTCTAAGTTTGTGTCCTCCACCATCCTTAACCCCTCCCATACAGGCAGACCACACCTGCTTACCCTCTCCCCACTGATGCTGCTTTGTGTTTGTTTGGTTGTTTGTTTGTTTTGACACAGAGGAACTTCAGTCCTGAAGGCCCTTGAGAAACTTGGGTGACTTGGACAACAGACACCTCACGAAGATTTACAAGAGAAGTGTCAAGTCCTGTGAGTAGGGAGGAATAACCGTGCCCATGAGGAGAGGTTGGGGGACCTGGGCTTCTTTAGCCTGCTGAAGTGGAGGTGAAGGACAGGAGAGTAGGAGCCTGTGAG
>NW_020448927.1:0-1245 GCF_003343035.1 Apteryx rowi | reverse complement strand
TTGAAGTGTTTTTTGACAGATAGATAGAAACAGAACTAAAGGAGTTGGCTAAAGAGACAATGAGACTCCTGAAAGACGAGGCAAGCTTCAGACTCCCTGAAGCTCAGAGCAGCAACTGGAGAGTTGAGAGGTATCTGATGGATAAAGAGTAAGATATGTCCAGTTCGTCTGATGCAAAGATGCCTTTAGAAAGGATCAGTTTAATCAAGACATGGGAAAATATGTGAGAAATTACTGAGACTATATCCACAGCATAATACACAGAGCAGTAGTAACACTGGTTCAGGGGCAGATCAATATTTCTTCTCCTGAGATTCACACCCTGCCTGAACATCTCCACTATTTTATCATGGGAAAAGTGGACTTTAAAAGTAGTCAGTCATTTTAGCTGGTGAAAGTGTGCTCATATTTTTTAAATGTTGAAAACTCTTCTTCACCTTTTCAGGCAGAGCTCTGTTCTAACCACAAGCATCCAGTGGCACTTGGAGAGGTCCTGGTGTATTGGAAGTACCTGCCTGGGACTGGCAGCTCTCACAGGGGACCTGTGGGAGACTAGAACCCCTTGGAGCTGCAGATGGAGGCTGGGCAGAGGAGACCAGGGAACTTACCAGCCATCGGTGACCCTGTGATTGCATCCCACCCCAGTTCTGGAAATCACTTTCTTTTTCAAAAAAAAAGAAAAGACCAGGATATTAAGAAAAAAGACAACAAAGGAAAGAAAGACAATAAGAACACAAATATTTAAAAGCTGGAAAGTGTAACAAAACATTTCTTCCCTTTAGATCATTTTTTAATTTCTTTCTTGTTTCAGTTTTTATTGACATTTTCTAAATATCTCTGGCATTATCAGGCCTGCACCATTAAAAATTATATTTCTGTGTCTTGCACAGAGTCCAGTGGCCCAAAACCACTCATGGCCCAGGGCTGTCCATGCCACTCCTCACCCTCTGTACAGAGCAAGTGGCACTCCCCAGAGACAGGAGTGACCACAAAACTCACATCCGAGCCCTGTGCCTGTTGGTGGCCTGAGAAACAACTAATCTCATAAAAATGTCCCCAGCCACCATCCTCCTGGTGGCCTATCAGCTGATCAGACACAACTGACCTCATAATCACCCACCAAGCCAATGGGCCTGCTGCTGGTCTTTCACCTGCCCTTATGGAAATGACCTCAGCATGGTCTTGGCTTCCATCCAGTCAGGTATTCATGCAGCAATGACCTCACAATCATCACCTGAGCCATGG
>NW_020448926.1:3011-4474 GCF_003343035.1 Apteryx rowi | reverse complement strand
GGTGACACGGGGTGACACGCGTGTGCGGCCCCCCCCCAGCGCCGGGATGGTTGAAGAGGGGCAGCCCGGACGCCTGGGCCCCTTCCTCATGTGTCCCCCCCCCATCCGTGTCCCATCCGTGTCCCCCAGGGCCGGCACGTGAAGACGGGGCAGCTGGCTGCCATCAAGGTCATGGATGTGACAGAGGTGAGCGGGGAGGGGACACGCGTGACGCCATGGGGGGGACATGCACACGTGATGCTTTGGGGGGGGGGGACACACACATGTGATGCCGGGGTGCAGGACGCATGCGTGATGCTGTGAGGACGCACACGTGGCACTGTGGGGACACGCATGTGATGCTGTAGGGGACACACATGTGACACCAGAGCGCGGTACACAAGCGTGATGCCATGGGGTTACATGTGTGGCACTGTGGGGGGGAAACATGTGGCGCCGTGGGGACACACACGTGATACCGGGGTGGGGGACACATGCATGACGCCATGGGGGGGGACACACACGTGTGACACCGTGGGGGGGACATGCGTGATGCTGTGGGGGACACACACATGTGACACCACGAGGGGATACATGGGATGACATGGGAGGACACACGTGTGATGCCAGGGTGCGGGACACACGTGTCACACCGCAGGAGGGGACACATACACATGCACATGTGACGCCATGGGGGATGCACACGCGTGACCCTGTGTGGGACACGCATGCACACGCATGACACTGTTGGGGGGACACATGCACACGTGCAACGCCATGGGACACGTGCGTGCGCACACGATGCTGTGGGGACACACACACGCACACATGACGTTGTCGGGGGGACACATGCACCCAGGTGACGCCACGGGGGGACACGCACCCGCGTGATGCTGTTGGGGGGACACATGCACACGGGTGACACCACGGGGGGACACATGCACACGGGTGACGCCGTGGGGGGACACGCACACCCGCATGACGCTGTTGGGGGGACACACGCACATGGGTGATGCTGTTGGGGGACACATGCACCTGCGTGACGCTGTTGGGGGACACACGCACATGGGTGACGCCATGGGGGAACACACGCGCATCCGGGTGGCGCTGTTGGGGGACACACGCGCCCGGGTGACGCCGCGGGGGGACACACGCACATGGGTAATGCTGTTGGGGGGACACACGCGCATCCGGGTGGCGCTGTTGGGGGAACGCACGCGCCCGGGTGACGCTGCGGGGGGACACGCGCCCGGGTGACGCCGCGGGGGGACACATGCGCCCGGGTGACGCTGCCCGGGTGACACCGGTGCGGCGCGGCGCGGCGGCAGGACGAGGAGGAGGAGATCAAGCAGGAGATCAACATGCTGAAGAAGTACTCGCACCACCGCAACATCGCCACCTACTACGGCGCCTTCGTCAAGAAGAGCCCCCCCGGCAACGACGACCAGCTCTGGGTGAGCCGCCGGCGTCCGCGGGGATCCGGG
>NW_020448926.1:0-1086 GCF_003343035.1 Apteryx rowi | reverse complement strand
TCGCCTACGTGTGCCGGGAGATCCTGCGGGTGAGTGACACGTGCGTCCCGTGGTGCACACGCGTCGCACACGTGTGCCAGGAGATCCTGCGGGTGACACGCGTGTTCCCTGGCGCACACGCATCACACATACATCGCCTACGTGTGCCGGGAGATCCTGCGGGTGAGCCCCACGCGTGTCCCGCGGTGCACACGTGTTGCACACATGGTGAGCGCATTGCACACGCATTGCCTACGTGTGCCAGGAGATCCTCTGGGTGAGTGACACGCGTGTCCCGCGGTGTGCATGCGGCGCACACGCGGCACACGCATTGTACATGCACCACACACATCGCACACGCAGCGCACACGCGTGCCGGGAGGGCCTGCAGGGCAGCGTTGTGCGTGTGCCGTGTCACCTCCCTGTGTGCCCTGCATCGCACGCGTGTGCGTGTCGCTCCTGTGCGGCAGGGCTGAGCGCATGCCGTGTGCATGCCGTGTGCATGGTATGTTCCTCACATGTTGGTCATGTGTGTCATTTGCGTGCAGCAGGGTCTGGCTTATGCCTTGTGCGTGCCGCGTGCGTGGTGTGTACATGGCATGTGTGTGGCATGTTGGTCACACGTGTCGCTCCCGTGTGGCAGGGCCTGGCTCGTGCCACGTGCGTGGCGTGTGCGTGGCGTGTGCGTGTTGGTCACGCGTGTCGCTCCCGTGTGCAGGGCCTGGCTCATGTCACGTGCGTGGCGTGTGCGTGATGTGTGCGTGTTGGTCACGCGTGTGTTGGTCACGCGTGTCGTTGGCGTGTGGCAGGGCCTGGCACGTGCCGTGCGCATGGCGTGTGCATGTTGGCCACGCGTGCGTTGGTCACGCGTGTCGTTGGCGTGTGGCAGGGCCTGGCACGTTGCGTGCGCGTGGCGTGTGCATGTTGGTCACGCGTGTGTTGGTCACGCGTGTCGTTGGCGTGTGGCAGGGCCTGGCACGTGGCGTGCGCGTGGCGTGTGCATGTTGGTCACGTGTGTCGTTGGCGTGTGGCAGGGCCTGGCTCGTGCCGCGTGCGTGGCGTGTGCGTGGTGGTCACGCGTGTCGTTGGCGTGTGGCAGGGCCTGGC
>NW_020448925.1:0-4661 GCF_003343035.1 Apteryx rowi | reverse complement strand
GTGTGTGTGTGTGTGTGTGTGTGTGTATTTCTGAGGGTGAGGCACCTGGAGGAGCTGGCTACCGGAAGGACCGGGGATCCCAGGTAACCGTGGAAGAGACTGTAAGGTCTGGGGGTTGACTGAGAGATCCACTTGCATGTGTGTCTGTGTGTGTGTGTCTGTGTGCAGGAGGCAACTGGGGACAAGAGGATCCACGGGCCATCTCTGGGGAGACTGAGTGTCTAAGCCCACCTACTGTGGGATCCTCCCTGCATGTGTAGGTGGGTGATAAGTGAAGGGGGCAGGGAGGGGTGTGTTTGTGCATGTGTGTGTGTGTGTACCAGGAGCAGGAGAGGGGCTGCAGGCCCTGGGGGCTCGCGTGCCCAGGTTACCAGCAACTGGGGAGAGTGAGGATCTGGGACAAGTTACTGGGAGACTTCAGTGTCTAAGCCCAGGAACTGAAGGGATCCACATTGTATAAATGAATATATTTCCCACTAATGGACCTTTCTTCTGATAAGCCAGAGGAGGGAAGAGAGGGGGGCTGTTGGTGCTATTTGTGCCTTGTGTGCGTGCTGAGTGTGTGTCACAGAATCAGAGAATCACAGAATGGTTGAGGTTGGAAGGGACGTCTGGAGATCATCTGGAAGAATCCCCCTGCTCAAGCAGGGTCACCTCGAGCACGTTTCCAAGGATTGTGTCCAGACGGCTTTGAATATCTGCAAGGATGGGGACACCACAACCTCTCTGGGCAACCTGTTCCAGTGCTCTGTCCCCCTCAAAGGAAAGAATTTTTTTCCTTAGCTTCAGATGGAACTTTCTGTGTTTCAGTTTGTGCCCRTTGCCCCTCCCTTCAGATATTTATACGCATTGATAAGATGCCCCCTCAGCCTTCCGAGAGCCCTCCACTGGACTTGCTCCAGGAGCTCCATGTCTCTCTTGTACTGGGGAGCCCAGAACTGGATGCAGTACTCCAGATGCGGCCTCACCAGGGTTGAGTAGAGGGGGAGGATCACCTCCCTCGACCTGCTGCCAATGTTCTTCCTCATGCAGCCCAGGATACCATTGGCCTTCTTGGCCACAAGGGCACATTGCTGGCTCATGCTTAACTTCGTGTCCACCAGCACTCCCAGGTCCTCCTCTGCAGAGCTGCTTCCCAGCAAGTCAGCCCCCAGCCTGTACTGGTGCATGGGGTTATTCCTCCCTAGGTGCAGGACTCTGCCCTTCCCTTTGTTGAACTTCACGACGTTCCTCTCTGCCCTTCTCTCCAGCCTGTTGAGGTCCYTCTGAATGGCAGCACAGCCCTCTGGTGTATTGGCCACTCCTCCCAGTTTTGTATCCCCAGCAAACTTGCTGAGGGTGCACTCTTGGTCACTGACATCCAGGTCATTGACAAATAAGTTGAACAAATACTGGAYGCAGTACTGACCCCTGGGGAACACCACTACCTGCAGGCCTCCAAATAGACTTTGCACCACTGAGCACGACCCTCTGAGCTCGGCCATTCATCCAGTTCTCAATCCACCTCACTGTCCACTCATCTAGCACACACTTCCTGAGCTTGCCTATGAGGACGTTATGGGAGACAGTGTGAAAAGCCTTGCTGAAGTCAAGGTAGACAACATCCACTGCTCTCCCCTCATCTACCCAGCTAGTCATTCCATCAGAGAAGGTTATCAGATTGGTTAAGCTTGATTTCCCCTTGGTGAATCCGTACTGACTATTCCTGATCATCTTCTTATGCGTCCAGGACGGGTCCATGTGCCTGGCTGTGTGTACATGCACACATGCACTGTGTGCATGCTGACTATGGAGCATGCATGTCCGTGTGCCCAGCCTTGTGTACGTGCGTGTGCATGTCTGTGCAGGACTGTGGGCTTGGTTGTGTGTCTGTGCATGCACACACTGTTCATCCATGAGTGCCCCTATGGGCACAGCACTCCCCCTGCTGCTGTGGGACCCAGGCACTGCAGCAGCAGCTGCTCCTGCCAGCAGGACTGGGCTGGGCTGGGCACCTCCCAGACCCTCGAGTCCACCAAAGTCCCTCACCGAGGTGCCATYGGCTCTGCAGCAGGTGGCCTCTGGATCCCGGAGGCCCCCGCAAAGGCTGTCCTGCACGCAGTGCTCCTAGCCAGAGGCATCCCCCCAGCACATGGGCTTCAAACTGTGGGAGCCCAAAGATCGGCTGGGCTGCAACCTGCCTTGATTCACTGGCCCACCTTGCTTGTGAGGAAGCAGACAAAGAGGTCCGTGGGCTCTACGCGTACTGCTGCCCCTGTGTGGAGACATTTCATTTCTCAGCTCTGGCGGTGGCAATGGCAGAATCCCTTCTACATACTCTGCTACTACAGTCACCCCCTCTAATCCTTCACAGGAGCAGGACATCTCTTGAGGTTCTCCTCAACCCGACACTTCTTCTGTAACACAAGCATCAGCTTTTGCCCTCTCCTTCCTACAACGGAAGGACATTTGTTCCAGTCTGCCATCATTCCAAGTTAGGCTGCCCAGTCAGTCTCCAAGGCAGCTTACATGCAGCCGTGCAACCATGGGATTCTTGCGTATGTGTTAGACTTCTGCATGTCCTTAAAAACAGAGACAGCTCAGTAAGAGTGCAGTTTAACCATGCACTTTCTTAGGAAAGGAGCAAAAAACAAAAGAGAGGATAACTCTGCATTGCATTTGTGCCGTTCATGACAACTCCTTGACTTCAATCCCCAAAACAATAGCCATGAGGAAAACTAACTTTGTAACAGATGTCACTGCAGCTGCTGAATGTATCCGTTCAGGGAGCTGCACCCAAGCTTGGCAATGCCCCATGCTTACAGGTAGACTCGCTGAGATGGGAGAGGGGAGGTTTTTCCCTCCTCAGCTTCCAGCACAGAGAGGTAAGCTCAGGACAGAGGGGAATGCTTTTCCACACAGAGCGGGCAGCTAACGGAGGCTGCAGGAGAAAGAAGCACCACAAGTCTCCAGCTATGCTGCACAACGTCTTTAATGAGAAGGGAGGAAAAAAGGCAGTGAAGCAGTACGGAGACCAAGACACACGTTTCCAGGGTTCAGTGAGACACAGAGAATTGCCCATTTCCACAGGACAAGTGCCATGCAAAGCGCTTGCCTTTTCCCGTTCCAAATCTGCATTGTGGCAATCACATCCCCCCAAGAGCAATTCCTAACCCTGATACCCACCCTCCCCCCGGCGTGCAGGCTCTGTAGGACAGCTTTTGACACGGTCTCCTGTAACGTCCTCATCAACAAGCTGATGAAGTGCTGGTAGATTAGTGGACAGTGAGCTGGACTGAAAACTGGCTGACCACCTGGCTGAGTCTCAGATGGTTTTGATCAGTGGCATAAAGTCCAGCTGGAGGCCAGTCACTAGCAGTGTACGCTAGGGGTGGATACTGGGTCCAGTGCTGTTCAGCCTGCTGGCTGCACTCTTGCCAGTGCAGCCCAGGATGCAGCTGGCCTTCCTCGCAGCAAGGGCACACGGCTGACTCACATTTGACTTCTTGTTTGCAGATGATACAAAACTGGGATTTGGGGTAGCAACAGCATTGCGGTGTTAAAAGCCCCCCTCCCCTTCCCCCCCCCCCTTGGTGTCCCTTGCCAGCCCCAACACAAGTCCAGCTTTGCCTTTCTTAACACCATTGCAGCATGCCCTGGCAATGTGGCTCTGTTCCTGCTTTCTCGCCTATCCCTGTTCTCACCTCCTGCGTCCTTCCTGTCTGCTTTGGAGCTCCCTCACGAGTTCCCCTTTTAGCCAAGCCTGTCACCTGGAACGTCTGCTCTTTTACTGAGTATCAGGGTGGACTGTGCTCCTGCTTGGGGGAGGTGGTCCTTAAAGACCTGCCAGCTCTCCCCAGGTCCTTAGCCTGTCAGAGCTGCTTCCCATGAGGCCCCACCCACCTGTTCCCCGAATACGCTGGCGTCGGCTCTCCTGAAGCCTGGGCTCCGTACTCTCTTACTTGCCTTCCACTCTCCTGTCTCCACAACTAGACAATTTCATGGTCGCTCCAGCCAAGGCTGCCATTGATTATTATGTCCCCAGCCAAGTTTTCCTAGTTCATGAGGAGCAGAACCAGCCTTGGCCCTCCTTGGCACATCCAGAGGACGTGCTAAGAAGTTATCCCCAACTCCGCAAGCCCCCAGGGTTACTTGAGTCCCAACGTGTTGCTCTCCTGGCAGGGGCTGGAGAGTGGAAAGTCCCCGTTATAAGAACTGACTGCAACCCGGAAACCACCTTGAGCTTTTACAGAAGATTTTGCCCCCTTCTCATCATGAGTGGGTGGACCGTGACAAGCTCCCACCACAGCACGACTTCCTGCTGCACCAAGCAGGAGGAAGAGAGACAAGGGGTGCCAGGGCAGAAACGCAAGAGGGCTACCGCTCTCGAGACACCGATGTCTAGAAGAACGGGGCCCTGCCTGTGTCAGCCACAAAGGCCCCCAGGGCCAGCCTGGTGCCCAGGGAGCTGGCCACCGGTGCCAGGCAAGGATGGAGACTGAGCGCTGCTGCAGCACAACAGCCCTTCCCGGGGAGAGAAATACAGACCTGACGGTCTCTGGGGGCCCTCCTCCCCTTTCTGTAAGGGAGCACCGTAAGGACATGTGAAATGTAAAGTATGCATGGGATGAGGTCCTGCAGATGCCTGCAGCATAAGGACATTGCTGTCAGGGGAAAGAGCA
>NW_020448924.1:3306-4641 GCF_003343035.1 Apteryx rowi | reverse complement strand
ATAGATAGGAAAGGATAGACAAGAAACACAGCAAAGGAGCTGGCTAAAGAGACAAGGAGATTGCTGAAATACGAGGCAAGCTTCAGACTCCCAGCAGCTCAGAGCAGCCACTGGAGAGTTGAGAGGTATCTGAATAGATAAAGAGCCGGGGAAATGGAAAACTGTGAAACTATGGGAAGTGCATATGTCCAGAGAGTCTGAAGCAAAGATGCCTTTAGAAATGACCAATTTAATCAGGACATGTGGAAATATGTGAGCGAGCACTTCGGTTTTATCCACAGCCTATTTAGACAGAGCAGTGGAAACACAAGGTCAAGGGCAGATCGATATTTCTTCTCTCCACCATTAATACCCTTCCTGAAGATTTCCACTCTTTCATCATGTTCATTGAAGTAGACTAAAATAATCACCAATGGGCCCTCTCTACGCACTGAAGGAAGACTGATTCCAGCATTACAAATTGTCTCATCAGACAATGGTTATGTGCAAGAGGTGGAAATGTCTGACTCTGGAAGCCCCGATTCCCATCTCTTAACAATTGACAAGAAACCCTCATTGCCAAACCCTCACACAGTTTTTACCACTGCCAAATATTTTTTCTTCTTTCTTATTAATTGGCAGCACCATTTTCATGCACTACAGGAATTAGCCTGTCTATGCGAGTATATATATATATATATGTATGTATGTATGTATATACACACATTATTAATCAAAATACATTTGCTACCAACACTTGGAATGGAGAAACTTTGTTCTGAGGAACTACTTTATTTTAACTGTCATGTTTCAGCTCTCTTCTTCTGCCTCTCTGGCCTTCCTTCTTCCTCTCACTATTCTCTCTTTACAGAGCTCTCCAGGGAAAGATTCACTGAATCACAGCACTTAGGGTGGACGACACCTCTGGACATCACCTAGTCCCAGCCACCCTGGTCCACAAGGGTGCTGGGAGTGCGCGCCATGCACTGTGCAGGCCAGTCATAAAGGTGTTAAACAGTCCTGCCCCACATGTTGATCACTGAGGGATGTCACTAGTAACCAGCTGCCACTTGGAACTTGTACCGCTGATCACAGCGTTTCAGCCTGATGGCCCAGCCAATCATGCACCTGCCTTATGGTCCACTGATCCAGGGCAGAGCTCAACAATTTGCCTCTAAGGAGACTCTGGGGGACTGTGCCAAAGGCTTTGCTTATGTGAAGGTTCACAAAATCCCCTGCTTTCCCCTTTTGCACGCATGCATTCATCTGATGGTAGAAGGCAATCAGGTTGGTCAGGCATGCTTTCCATTTCCCCTTGGTCGACGCATGCTGCCTCTTCCAGTCCTTGCCCTTCAT
>NW_020448924.1:0-1165 GCF_003343035.1 Apteryx rowi | reverse complement strand
ATTTGGGTTGGGAGGGACCACCAGAAATCTCCAGGACCACGATCTGCTCTGAGCTGGGCTAACTTGACAGTTATATCAGGTTGCTAGGTGCTTTCTCCTGGAGAGTTTTTAAAGATTTCCTCTCCCCTGCCCCAGTGCTGCTCAACTACCATGGATGTTTCTTTATTTTTCCTTCAACTCATTTGAAATTTCCCTTACTGCATCTTCTCCTTGTTGTCTCTTGGCCTTTCCTCCCCTTGGCCCCCACCCAGACCATCCCACCAACTTTGACTGAGGACAATCACAGCCTCACCTCCAAGCACAGCCTTGCTGGGACCTCCTGGGACCACGCAGGCTGTCTGTGGTGGCCAGCTGCAAGCAGAGCTATGTGCTTCAGGTCCCTACGTGGTCTCAGATGAGAACATATGGGGACATAACATGACCCAGGGCAGAACCTGTGGAGTGATGCCAGGGCAGGGCCAAGGACAGCAGGCACGAGAAGAGAAGCCCTCCAGCATCTCCTTTCCACACCTGCGCAGGGAGTGATGCACCTGACAGTGCTTCTGAGAGAGAACAGTGACAGAGGGCAAGGGGCACTGTGAGCTTCATTGCTGGGCACCAACCATCTGTGCTTGGTCTGGGATTCCTGGCAGGTGGTGCTGGTGACTGTAGCCCTTGAGAAACCCCCAACCCTGCTAGCAGCAGTGAGTCCCCTCCATGACTGTTGGGAGCTTCTGAAGTGTCGTGGCTCCCATCAGCACCTCATCCCTCCACTGGCCCAGCCCTGCTGCCTTGCACACAGCCCCACAGCCCCACTGTACAGGAATCACACAGGACAGAGTGCGTTGTGGGGTGGGGAAACATCCCCCCAGCATGGTCCCCATGACAGCCCTTGGTGCCCCGTCTTCCACAGCCCTCCTGCCTAGCAGCCTCCCACCACCCCCCAACCCCTGTCCAGCCCTGGTCCTGTCCCCCTGGGGTTAGGAGAAGGCCATGCTCCAGGGACTGCTGAGGTCTGGAGTGCACAGAGAGGCCAGGCAGGGATGGCCATCCCGCCCATACAGGTGCTGAGGCCAGAAGGCAGACGGAGCTGGTCACATTCAAAGTTCACCCCTTACCAGGACCGTGGGGAATGGCTAGTGCTGGAAATGACTGATACAAGAGACTGGGTGTGTGAGGAGTTTCC
>NW_020448923.1:2831-4547 GCF_003343035.1 Apteryx rowi | reverse complement strand
CACTGGGGCCCCTCGCTGACAGGCAGAGGAGCAGGGACATGCTGGAGAGGAGTTTTGGGTGACGAGGTGGGAAGAGCGTCCTTTTTCCCGTGATGGACAGGTGAGCTGAGGTCAAAGGGACAAGCGAGATGGAGGACTGCTGGACCCAGACCATCAGTCTGCACTGCAGTTCCTTGTTCCCAGCGCTCCTGCAGCTCTCCACCAAGGGTAAGGGCTTTGGGAGCTCCTTCCCGAGGTATCTTACAGAGACTGCTAATTCCAAAAATGGCTGTGGGTCCTGGGCTGTGAGGGTGGCTGGACAGGGTGGGGGCTGCCACAAGAGCCCTGCCTGAGGGTCCTGCCTGGCTCAGGGGACAATGTGGCAGCTGGGACTCCTGGGTCCTGGGGCTGCGGCTGCCCTGAGCCCCAAGGCTTCTGTGGGGTCAGCTCCATCCCCTCATGGCAGGGGGAAATCCAGGTCCAGGTTTCCCTGGCAGTGGGTCCCCGTTTGGGATCTGGCTCTGGCACGAAAGGGGTGCTGCGTCCCAGAGGTTGGGGTGTCCTGCAGCTCCTGTGGGGCTCTCAAGAGCCTGCTGGAAATGCCCATGTTGGAAATGGATCCTTCACCTTGTAATAACCCCAAGGTGTCTACTTGTTTGGGAGAACTTCTCTTCCTTCCCCCTGGATTCTTTTCTGCTTCCAAGTTGGCAGAGAATGGTTTGGGCTCAGAGATGTTGTCCTCACAAGACCACAATCCCTGTCCTCCTGCAAATGGGGGTCCAACCTCTGCACCCAAAAGACAGGCTGTTTGGGGGAGCAGCTTGGAACCAGGTGGGGGTGCCATTGCCACCCCACAAGTCCCTGCTAACACCAAGCATTTTCCTCTGAGCTGTGGGGGGCAGTGCTGGAGGCAGTCCAGCAGGGCCATCTGCCCCAGCCCCCTCCCGGCCACACACCTCCACTGCCCAGCACCGGCAGGCCCACAGCTGCTCTGCCCCCGGCTGCCCCGTGCCCCCGGGGCTCCTCAGCCCTGCAGAGCAAGGCGCCGGGGACCAGCCCAGTCCCACAGAGAGCAGTCCCTGCCTGGYCGCGGCCCAGCCCTGCTGGGCGCAGAGTGAGGGCTGCCGAGCCCCGGGGCTGCCGCGGGCAGGGGGCCGGGTCCCTAGGGGCAGCAGGGACCTGCCCTGCCCTGCCCTGCCCTGCCCTGGGGGCAGCAGGACGCTCCCTGCAGGCTCTGGCACCCAGGCCACGCCCAGGGCCCCATGCCAGCGCCAGGGCCAGCAGCAGCACAGGCCCCGTGGCTGCTCCCCCATGCTCCCCACGGCCCCCGGGAGCAGGGCAGCCAGGAACCCCACAGGGCCCTTGCGGCAGAGCCCAGCCCCGGCAGGGCAGCGGCCGGGCCCCAGGGTCCCACACTGCCCGGCCACATGGGGCCATGCTGCCCCCAGGCCCCACAATGCCCCGCGCTGCCCCATGCTGCTGCCCACAACATGGCGCCCCATCGCGAGAGAGGGGGAGGGGGCTGCCCACGGGGTCACACAGGGCCGCAGCATTGCCATGGCATCGCCCCCAGTGCTGCCCTCCTATTGGCTAGCAAGGGCAGGAGGGTGGGGCAGCATTTGACTGATGGCTCTGTCAGCCAATTGGAGTGCAGCAGGTGGAAAAACAGCTGTGAAAGCAAAGCGGGAGCCAAGCCGGAGGGAGGGAGCAGGTGAGAGCGGGTGTGAGCGGGGCTGG
>NW_020448923.1:0-1186 GCF_003343035.1 Apteryx rowi | reverse complement strand
CATCGTGAGCCCTCTGTGAAAGCAGCTGCAAGTGGATGAGAAGAGGCTACGTATGGATGTGAAGGCTTCCATAAATGCGCCTGGCTTCCCTGGGTGACTTGGGGTGTGTGTTCACCTCCTGGTACCTCTGCTGTGCTGCAAATTCCTCCTCCCACAACTGCTGTTACTGCCAGCCTGCTCAGCAAATGCTGCTGTGCCCCCTTCTTTTCCTAGAAGGTTGTGGTGCCATATAGGACGAATGCAAGACCCTTATAATAAATGTCTGCATGTCTTGAGTGCCTTTGTGTGAGGGCCGCAGCACCTCCATAGCTTGACCTGAGGAAGTCTGACAGCTTTTGGGCTCCTGGCTGTGCGAGGGGTGAAGATGTGCCCAGGGCCAGGTTGCCCGTGGCACCCAGCCTTCAGTGCTCTGTGAAGGCAGCTGTAGAGCCCGGACTGCTGCTGCAGAGGCTGCGTAGTCAGGACAGCTGGCATTTCAGGAGAAGTCCAGTGTGGGTCTGTCTCATTGCTTGGGCCTCATGCCAAAGCCTCTGCACCCTGTTTCCCTTCCCCGGGGCTCCTTGTCCAAGTAACTAAAGGAAAGGACCTGAGGTTCCTTTGGGCTCAGGAGGCCTTCTGGACTCTCTACTGTTTCTACATTGTATCTTTTGTAATACTAAAGAAAATGCCCATCCCTGCCATCCCTAGGTGGAGGTTCCTGAGAGGATGGAGGTGGAAAGCAGCAGCCTGCTGTGCCCAAAGAAAGCAGGATCCTTCCCTCTGAAAAGAGCAGCATCAACCAAGGAGCCAGGTCTGTCCCTGCCTGATCTTGTGCTGCTCATTTGCACAGGCCTTGTGAGCCTAGAGTGCCTTGGCCACCTTGGGGTGTCACCGCAAGAGCTTCACTGTGTGCCTGGGTTGCGGAGCCTAGGGAAGGCAGCGAGCATAGCAGTGGCTGTGGAGTGTACAAGTGGCGAGTGTCCTGCATCCATGTCTTCATGGTGGCACCTGGTTGTATCAAGCAGAAGAGGCAGCTGTGTGGGACAGAGACAGTGTGTTTGTAGACTAGGTGGCAGAGCAGAGGTCTGGCATCAGGTTGATGCCTGGTGCAGTGCTGAGTTGATCTGAGAGTGTCAAACCCCTTTCCCGTGGAGCTGCTCCCTCAGCTGGTCTCTGTCCCTAGAAATGCACCAGAAATGGAAGTGGC
>NW_020448922.1:3394-4393 GCF_003343035.1 Apteryx rowi | reverse complement strand
GCTGGCAGGGGCCCAGCCCGCGACGGCCACGTCCCCATTGGGGCTATAAGAGCCTAACCCTAACCCTAACCCTAAACCCTATCCCTAACCCCTAACCTAACCCTAACCCCTAACCCTAACCCTAACTTTTTCGAGTGCAAGGAAGATGTCTGCTGAGCTGCTGTAGCCTGCTGCCCCAATTAGCTCTCCGGAGCATTTAAGAAGCAGTGAACAGCTGGGAACACGGAAGCAGATGGGGAGCTGCTCCCCCTTTGCGAGGGGCACAGTGGGATTTCTAGCAAGGAGGGAGCRTTCAGGCAGCCTAAAGGCCCCTTGGTGGGAGGCAGCTCCTTTTCATTGGCTGACAGGGTTTTCACTTGCTCTAGGCTTAGTTTAAGCTGCGAAGTTAAACTGGGGGGGGGGAGGAGCAGAGTTTCGTGCAGGTGGAGGAGCCCVTGCTGGGTGACGTGTGCTCATTGCTCCCTTGGGATTTTCCAGGAAAGCTGTGCAATAGCCAAATTAAGTAACCAAGTTAATTAGCATTCTTAGTGGTGATCCAGGGAGAATGTGCGTGTCAACTAAACAGCAGGAAAGAGTTATGATACAGAGGAGGGGAATTGTCTGGGGTGGCTGGTGGGTAAAAGCATGTGTTTTACCACCCTCTGCTGCAAACCAGACCTTCCCCGGAAAACAGCGCAAGATTTGGGGAGCACCTGCGTCTTTCCTTGCAGCTCTTCCCTCCCGCCCACCAGGAAGCATACGTGTGCCCAGGACATGGCTGGCCTCGTTCCCCCTGCCCCGCGGCCACCGCTGGGGCAGGCGCCCGGGCCAAGATGTTGGAGCAGGGAGCACCAAGCTTGCACCCGGGGGACCCAGGCAATTGCTTTYTGCAAAGCCCCCAGCTGCTGGGGGAGCGACTCCGCCTGGCAGCACAGGGCAAAGCCACACGGAGACCTCCGTGCTTTGAGGCATCTGGCAGGATCGAAGCCTTCCCATGGGAGAGGAGCTGCAGAAAGCCCT
>NW_020448922.1:0-1484 GCF_003343035.1 Apteryx rowi | reverse complement strand
CCGGACGCGGTAGCCGTGGGTCCTCCAGCAGTGCCTCCCACTGGCTCCGAGCTTGGACAGCATCTTGGTGATCTACTTTGGGAAGCAGAGGGATGGCAGGAGCTCGGCTCACGCTCTCCCCGCGGGAGCGGGTACTCTGGAGGCTGGAGAGCCTGTGCCACCACCTGCGTGCAGCTGGGGGAACTCAGCGCTGCGATTTCTGGGCGTTTAGAGGGGAAAAAGTGACTTACCAGCGAAACTACAGCCTGCTTTTGGACCAGGTGATGCTTTGCTTGCAACTGCCTGTCAAGAGGGGGAGAAAATCAGCAAGAAGCAAGGCAAGCAGGAGACTTGCATCCCCCTCTCCCAGAGGCACAGGGCACAATCCTGCCATCCCAGCTTCCCCCCCAGGGTCCCCTGCAGCATGGTGTGAGGGAGGATTAAAGCCGAGCACCAAAGGCAGCTCAGCGTTTCCCTGGCTCCCAGAGAGCCTGGAGATCTCTCCCTTCATCTGTGGAGGCACGGAAAGGTCCCCTGGGATGGTGGTGTCATCCCACTGGAGTTGTCTCCGTCTCTCCTGGCCTCCTGCCTTGCAGCCCCTTGCAGCCAAACACCAGCCCGCCAGGAGAGATGAGACTCGGCACAAACAAAAGAGCAGCAAACGAGCCCAGCGGGAGGGCACGTATCGCGCATCTCCAGCAGGTGCCCAGCAGCGGAGAGGCAGGAGGCAACGGCTCCCGCCCTGGGGGCTCCCGCGCCACCGCGCGCCACCTACTTCTCCAAAACGCCCCAGATCTGCACCTCCATCTGCAGAGCTTCCACGGCCACAGCCACGCTCTGCTGGATGGACTGCGGGGAGATGCGGGGCAGGGCTCGGCGGGGCAAGCGGTGGCACGGCCCCGGCTTTACCAGCAGCGGCTCGGCGTGCAGCCGGTCCAGCAGCGCCGCCTGTGCCTTGTCCTCCAGGCGCTCCGGTGGAGGGGCTCGCACCCCAGCAGCCGCAGCAGGTTGGCAGCGTCAGCGCGGGCATGCAGGGCGCTGCCGAGCGCCAGCAGCAAGTCCGCGCTCCGTGCGGGGCCTCCGTCCCGCAGGCGCCCAAGCAGCTCCTCCACCACCGCCGCCTCCAGGCAGCCTGCGCTGGGGCCGGGGGCACTGTGAGGGATAACGCGCCTTGGCCGGCGGAGCCCCCTGGCATGGGGACCACATGGGATGGGACGGGACAGGATGGGATGGGACGGGCTCACCCAGGTGGACGAGGCTCTGGGTGACTTCATACTGCACTGGCGCTCTGCTGCATCCGTGCAGCTGGAACAAAAAACAACCAGCAGAGCCCGGCGGCACCCAAGCCCCCAGCACCCAGCGGCTCTGCCACCGCCCTCCACACCACCCCCTTCTCCCCGTAACCCAGCTGTGGGCTGATCCCGCACCCCGGGGTCTCCACTGGCACCAAGCGGGCGGAAACCCCCCTAAAGCACATCAGGGACGGGTGCTGCCGCCAGCACTAC
>NW_020448921.1:3460-4557 GCF_003343035.1 Apteryx rowi | reverse complement strand
AAGGAGGAGAGCTGCCGGGCTCGCGAGTCAGACGCTGAAACACAGAACAAATGGGCTGAATTTGCCCTCGGAGGAGCAGGGGGCCACAGCGTTGGCGTTTGTGCCGCCCCTGGCAGCAGCGCATGGCTGCAGGGTGAAACCCTGCTGCCGCCCTGCACGGTGCGTTTGCCCCAACGGGCTGGGCAGCGAGGTGGCCCAGGGTAACGCCGGCAGCCGCAGGAAACGGGCTTGGGTTGCAGCCAGCAAATCCAGCTGCAAGTGATTTGTGTTGCACGCAGCACTTAAAAATTTTAATACAATCAGAGTATGCAGTACGTTAGGTGAGGAATGAGAAAGTGCTTGAGCCATATTAGCTTGTTTTTTTCCCCACGTGCACACCTCCTTTGACTTTTTTCTAAGAGACATCAGGACATTAGGCTGGCATTTCTGTGCAATCTTACTTACTTTCCCCATATTTTATGCATTTGGAAATCTGTCTAATGATAATGGAGTATAATGCAATAAGCCAGCCACTGCGTTGCTGTCCTCCGCTGTGGGGAATTGAGCAGCCCAGGTGGGGAGCTGGCTGCTCTTGGCGCCTGTGATGGTCCCCGTGACCCTCCCCAGCCAGACTCCGCTCAGGGGCTCGCAGCCGCACACGGGCGGCTCTGCTACTCCAAGCAAAGTCTCACTGTCGGAGCCCCTTCGCTGACACCAGCGGCTTGCTTTCCCTTTGCTTCCCCATCCGGACAATTAGCTGGAGAGATTCTCCTAGCTGCAAGATCATCATCCCTGTTCAGTGCGGGAAATGCCTGTTTCTTCTTCCGTAGGTAAGGCCAGGACTTGAGGGGGGAGTCAGGAAGGAGGGTTTTATGATGATGATGATGATGATGATGATTGGGGGGAGGGGGGAGGGGACTCTCAGTGCAGAGATTAACACCATGCTTGGCCAAACGCCAGAACGCAGCGGGATTGCCGAGGGAGCGCCGCGCCAGCGCCGCGCCGGGGCCAGTGCAGCTGAGCACTGACAGCACTTGTGACACCTCTGGGGGGGGGAGGGCGCGGCCCCCCCCATGGCCGTGCCGCGTGGCGGGGAGGGGGCGGGACCACGGTGGAGG
>NW_020448921.1:0-3010 GCF_003343035.1 Apteryx rowi | reverse complement strand
ACGGCCGCGCCACCGCCTTCCTGGGCCAGGACTTCGCGGCGCTGCGGCGGGAGTGCCTGCGGGCCGGGCGGCTCTTCGAGGACGCCTGCTTCCCCGCCGCCGCCGCCGCGCTGGGCTTCAGGGAGCTGGCGCCGGGCTCCGCCAAGGCGCGGGGCGTCGTGTGGCGCAGACCCACGGTAGGGAGCCGGGGCGGCCGCCGGGACCCCCCCGTCCCCGCAGCCCGGGGGCTCCCGCGGGGTTTCTGGGCTGCCTTCGTGCCCGCGCTCGCTCCCGCCGCCGCTGCAGGAGCGGCGGGTTTTGGCGCGCCGCGGCGGGACCCCCTTCCCCCCCCCGCCCCCCCGCCCGGTGCCGGGCGCGCTTGACGCGTGGCTCGTTTCGCCCCCAGGAGCTGTGTGCCAGCCCCCGGTTCATCGCCGGCGGCGCCACTCGCACGGACATCTGCCAAGGAGCCTTAGGTAAGGCGGCGGCGCGCTGAGCCCGTGGAGCCTGCGACGGCCCCGCGCAAGGGCAGGTGCCGGAGCCGCGGCGGCCGCTCGGGGCAGCGGGACGGGRCGGGGCGGGACCCGCTCGCCTGGCTCTGCTTCCTCGGTGGAACCGGCGAAAGAGTGAAGGCCGTGGAGCTGTTTGCTCTCTGTCGGCGTAATAGCAGCGATATTGCTGCTTATTAGTTTCCAGTCCTGCTGCTGCTGTTTGCGTTTTGTTGTACAAAGACATAGCAGGTAGGGAAGCTCGTTTCAACGTGTTGTACTTATAACACTTCTTCCAGAAGTTATCCTGGTTGGTACTTTAACACTAAGACACAACTGGTGTAAAAAAGGCCCTGAAAATCAAAATACCTCAGACTGTGAATTTAACTCTCCTCATGCCCCAGTATCTTCTGTGGCGTGGAGTGGGCTCCCTTGTGTGTGCTGCGAAGTCCTTGGCATGTTGCCTGCATCACCCTTGCAGAGCTACGAGCTTTCTGTTGGTCAGCTTCCTTCACGCCTGCTCTCTCTGCCCAATGTCTTGCCTCCCATGACAAATGCTTTGGCATAATACATGTTCCAATGCTTAATGCTTGTGCTGGATATCTTCCCTCTCGTTTTTATTGTGAAACTTTGCAGCTAAGGAGTTGTTCAACTTGAAATTACAGTCTATGGTAATTTCAGCCATTTTAACAGCTAGCCCTTTGCAGAGGGGCTTGTTTCTGAAGGCAGTTAGTTGCCTTCTGCCTTCAATAGGCTTCTGGCTTTTCTGTCCACATGTTGTGGCAGCAATAGTACTGTGATTGAAGATTTGCAGCTCAGCTCTCAAGTTGCGGAGTTGCTGTTGCTGATGCCAAACTTTGTCTTGAATTGATGAAAGTATTTGTTTCCTGACAGGCATTTGGACCAGAGTCTGGATGCTCTCAGGAGGTTATGTGTTACTGCCAAAGGATAGGAATTGGCTCACCGCTTGTTTTCTTTTTACCTCCTGAAACAATGTTTGAATAGGAAGCTGTTAGTGTTCTCCTTTGTTTCACTGTTTAAGACACAACCAGCTATGACTATGACTAGCCGCACTATCTTCCCAGGAATCTGGGCAGGGTTTTGGTATTCTGTGTCAGTTTAATTGTTGATTAAAATTAGATGCTGTTGGTCTTTTATCTAGTGTATAGCCATTGAGTCACTAAGTGCCTGTATTGAACCTATCCTTTTTCACCAAGTGAGGCTCGCAGCTGTGCTCTACAGATGCATTTTGTTGCTGCTGCTTAGTTTGACAGCAGCGTTAGAATTGAGACATTTTTTTAAGCTTTATTTACTTGAATTTTGTGTGCAGACACTGATGTCCCATAACATTTTTGGATGTTCCAGAGGGGGTTGCACTGGAAGATGTCAGGTGCTCTTGGAAGCCTTTACTTTTTATTATGTTACTTTTTTTTGATAGAAAACTACTTGCAGCTTTGATCACAAGGCGACAGGCCAGTGTCCCCATGGAGTTTAATGGCTGTTACTAAACCAGTCAAAACATCCACAGGGATCAGCATCCAGAAGCACATGCTCCTATCACTGGAGCAGACAGAGGTCTCAGCATGAACGTATCATTGAACAGCTCTATCCGTCAGTGAGCAGTGGTACGAATCTTCTTTTTAGCCTCAGATCTTTGGCCTTGGGGCCAGATGCAGCCCATAAATTTGTTTCCTCTAGCCCAGTGATTGTTTTTGACTTTTGTACTGGATGATAACTGTGATGCATAAGAGGCCTGTTTGACTATCAGCACGGAATAGCTTGTCCCCTCACCAAGGCAGCAGTTTATTCGATTCTCCAAACACCAAAGTTCTTCCCTTTGGGCTTTGGGTAAGCTGCTATTCTGTTTTTGTTTGCTTTTTCAAAGAGGCTTTTAAAAACTAGGATTTGGAGTTAGTTTTGCAGTATCAAATCTGAAGTTAGTTATGGTATTTGGCTAAGAGCGGCGACAAGTAGGATGTAGTGACTCACTATAGCTGAAGAGAGGAACCAACGCCACTGCATAAAGGAAGCTTATTCACCCTTAACCACATTCTTTGGAGGGGAGGTCACCATGGTATCACAACACTGGGGCATACACAGTACAGTATCTCCCATCTGTTGGTCAGACACAGATGTGTCCTCCTTAACTAAAAATGTGTGGAAAAAATAATAAATTGAGTAGGATGAATTTAGAAAATTAGATGCATGCTTTTCCCATGCTGGGAACTGCTGAGCTATAGGTGGGTTGCCACAGCCTCTTGTTTCTAACCAGATAACTTCCTGGAGTTCCATGTTATTACTACAAATACATTCAGTCCTTGATGTAGTTGTTAATTTACAGCTGTGAGTGTTTTAAAATACTGCTGTGTTTTGTGATTGGCTGGATGTACATTTCTTCTGTGAACTTGTACTCTTATGTGGGGCTATGTAGTGACCAGAGGAGCAGCCCTTCAGTTACCCACCTCCAGATGCTTTGTGGAGAAGCTCTGCCTCTCTTTTCTCTCCAAGGATGGCCAATTTTAAGCCAAACTCTTTATGGCTAT